>NW_004949113.1:4149647-4152520 GCF_000317375.1 Microtus ochrogaster
CCGCTTTTTTAAAGGGAGAGAGACCACGCCCCAATGGGCGGGTATCTCAGCGGCTATAGGCTGGAGGAGCGGAAGGACCTCCCGCAACACTGGGAACTGAACTTATGTTCCCTAAAGGAGTGATCAGTCCCCTTAGTACTGAACCATCTCCTCAACCCGAATTCTTGTTCTTTTGTTTTATAACTGAATTTGTTTGTTTACTGAACATGTAGCAGGGGCTGGAGAGATGGCCCAACGGTTAGGAGCACTGGCTGTTTTTCCAGAGGACCAGGGTTCAATTCCCAGCACCCACATGGCAGCTCACAACTGTCTGTAACTCCAGTTCCAGGAGATCCGACCCTCACACAGACATGCATGCAGGCAAAATACAAATGTATATAAAGTAAAAATAAAACAAAAAAACAAATGAACATGTAGTGGTCAGAGAACACCTTGTGAGCATTGGCTGTCTTCTGCCCCGTGGGTCTTGGGGATTGAATTCAAGTGGCCAGTCTCGGCAGCAAGTGCCTTTACCACTGGCACGAGAATAAAGCTGGAAAGGAAAAAGTGCATGTTTGTGTGCATGTATGTGGGAAGGAGGATGCCCATGCATGTGTGTGTGGCAGCAACAACCCTGGGCGTTGTTCTGCAGGTACCACCTACCCTTTTGATTGGGATGGAGTCTCTTGCTGTCTTGGAACTCACCAAGTAGACTAGCTTGACTGGCCAGTGAGTCCCAGGGACTCACCCATCTCGGCCTCCCAGATGCTGAGATTATTAATACAATTCACTAGGTGAGTTGTGGGAATTGAACTTGTCTTGGTGCACGCAGGTCAAGTGCTTCACTGAATGATTTACCTCCCTAACGCTAGAACAAACTTTTAGTTGACAGGTAAAAACTGTGCATTTAGGGACTTGAGCGTAACTCAGCGGTAGGGTACGTTCCCTAGGGCACAAGGCCCTGGGTTTGATCCCCCTAGTGCTGTAAAAGCAGAGCATCTTTCTTGGGTACCATATTGTGTCTAGGTACACGTGTCCAGAGTGTGAAGCTCAAATCAGGGCAGGTAGCGTACTCATCACCCGAAGCATCCATTATTTCTTTGTGGGGAGACCATTCATCCCAGAGCTGTTTTGAAGCATACTGAGTGTTATTATTAACCACGCTCACCCAGAACTTCTCCACCCTATCTCGGCAGCTCTGCACCAAATCCAACCTCTCCCCAGCCCCGCTGCCCTTCCACCTTTCCACCTCCTACTTCTGAAATCAACTTTTTTTTTTTAAAGATTTCTGGCTTTGAAAACAATAAAGAGAAGTAGATAAAATTAATTTTAATACCATATTTTAAGCTAAGTACCTGAAGCATCATCATGTCGGCGTGAAATCAGCATTTGAGGCTGCTGATGAAATCGCTCATCCTCTTTGTCATGTGCGGTCTTTGGCGTCAGGCTGCACGGACACACACAGCACGCCTGATTCAGATGAGCCATATTTCAAGCCCTCAACAGCCACGGGTGGCCAGGGGCTTCAACAATGAGCAGACAGCTCTGCTCTCAACCCAGCAGCTGGAACGGGCCTTTACAAAGTAGACCAGAGCGTGTCACGTCTCTGTTGGGAGCGATGCAATGGTTCTAGTTTCTGAGTCAAAGTCCTTACAAGGTGAACAGTCTTTGTCCAGCTGCCTGTCCTCTGCTTCCTGCTGGGTCTTTGCCTCTCTCCTTCCTAGGGTGCTCTCATCCTACATCACTCCTGCCCTGCTTTCTGCTCCGTTCACGCTCTTTCTCCTGCATCACATTCTTAGGGCTGCCTGTCTGATGACTCCGCCTCACCTGTAGCCCCACCCTCAACTTTTCTTTCTTTATTCCAGCTCCACTTCTAATTAATTTCTCTTGCAAGTGCTTATTCTTCTAATGGACTATATAATGTTCCTATTTAATGTATTTGCTATCTTTGTCACCCTCGTTAAAAATATTGGCTTCAGTCGGGCAATGGTGACGCACGCCTTTAATCCCAGTACTTGGGAGGCAGAAGCAGGCAGATCTCTTTGAATTTGAGGCCAGACTGGTCTACAGAGTGAATTCCATGACAGAAATCCTGTCTTGAAAAACTATATAAAAAATGGCTTCAGTAGAGAAGGGACTTTTGTCTGTTTTGTTTAATGCATACTCCTATGCCTAGAGTTTGGCCCATAGTATATATCAACATATGTTCCTTATTAGGGTGTGTAGGATAGACAAATGGATGGATGTGTGGGAAGATGGATGAGTTAGATGTGTGGCTAGATGGATGGATAGATAGATTGATGGTTTGTGGTTTGCCCCCCATAGGTTTATATATTTGAATGCTTGGTCCCTAGTTAGTGGAATTGTTTGGGAAGGATTAGGAGGTGTGGTCTTGTTGGAGTTAGAGTAGGTGTGGCATGGCATTTCTGGAGGAGGTTACTACTAGGGGTGGGCTTTGAGGGTTTCATAGCCCACACCAGGTCCTCTCTCTCTCTCTTTGTGGACCAAGATGTAAAGTTCTCAGTTACTGCTCCAGCACCATGCCTCTTTATTCCCCACCATGATGCATGATGATCATGGACTAACCCTCT
Organism: Microtus ochrogaster; assembly: GCF_000317375.1. NCBI lineage: Eukaryota > Metazoa > Chordata > Mammalia > Rodentia > Cricetidae > Microtus > Microtus ochrogaster. Next base: position 4,152,218 of record NW_004949113.1, read on the forward strand.
AAAACTGTGAGTAAGCCCCCAATTAAATGCTTTATTTTATAAGAGTTGCTTTGGTCATGGTGACACTTCACAGCAATAGAAAAGTAACTAAGATGTGTGGATGGATGGATGGATGGATGGATGGATGGATGGATGGATGGATGGATAAATGTGGTGATGGATGGGTGGGTGGATGGATGGATGGATGGATGGATGGATGGATGGATGGATGGATAAATGGATGGATGGCTCTGTGGATGGATGGATGGAAGGATGGCTGGGTGGATGGATGGGTGGTGGATAGATGGATGGATGGATGGCTGT
>NW_004949113.1:4153704-4179804 GCF_000317375.1 Microtus ochrogaster
TTAAAAAAAAAAGAATTCACTCTGCAGCATCAGGAGCTGCAGGGCACACAGCCACCTACAGGGCACACAGCTGTCTCTACAGGGCACACGACCGTCTATGGGGCACATAACCGTCTACAGGACACACAGCCGCCTACAGGGTACACAGCCATCTACAGGGCACACAGCTGTCTCTACAGGGTACACAGCCGCCTACAGGGTATACGGCTGCCTATGGGGCACATGGCCGCTTACGGGGCACACAGCCGTCTACAGGGCATACAACTGCCTAAAGGGTACACAGCCGCCTATAGGGTACACAGCCGTCTACAGGGCACACAGCTGTTTAAGGACACACAGCTGACTACAGGGCACACAGCCGTCTATGGGGCACACAACTGTCTACGGGGCACACAGCCGTCAAACACAGGAAACCAGATGATCCCAGATGGCTGTGACAGCATAAAGACGCCCTGAAGTAGGCGGTGGTGGTGCACACCTGTAATCCCAGCACTCTGGACGCAGAGGCAGGTGGATCTCTGTGAATTCGAGGCCAGCCTGGTCTACAGAGTGAGTTCCAGGACAACTAGAGCTGTTGCACAGGGAAATCCTGTCTCCAAAAACCAAAATAAATAAATAAAGTCCTGAATGACCATAGGGCCACTTAGAAGATGGCCACACCCTTGATAAGGAAACAGTGTGGGGAGCTAGGAAAAGAAATATAGGACAATCCCCTGGGGAAGGAAGTCAAGATTCTTGTCAAGTCTTTCAGGGACTTGAGCCAAGGACCCTTGCCTTCTGTCAGGGTTAAGGGACAGAGAAGAGCGTCATGAGGGAAGTGGGGGGCAGATCAAGGCTGCCTAACGTGCAGCCACTGCCCACTCAAGGTTCTTGATACTGTAAACCATTTTAACTCTACCACTGTCTTTCTGGCTGGCCAAACAGGCAAGATACAGGCAGAGAGAGCCAAAGGACACTAGCGAGTTTGAGCTTTGAGTCCAAATCCAGTCTTTGCCCGTTAGTCACCTGAGTTGCACAAGTCACCAGGCTCTGTGCCTCAGTTTCCTCATCCACAAAGTGATAGAAAGCTTTCTGGTGTCTATAAATGTCACTCAGTTGTAGAGCACTTGGCTCGCATGTGCAAGGCCCAGTTTCATTCCCAATGCCACAGAACAAAAGAGAAGGACCTGCTTTAGTTGTGCGTGCTATGACAGACACCCGAGTAGGGACCTGACAGCTTGGGTTTGTGGGGGTTGTTTCAGGGTTGGCAATAGAGATCAGGGACTGATGCTTGCTAGAATAATCCTCTACCATGGAGCTATGGCTCAGTCCTAGACGCTGCTTTCTTACAAAGAAGAGGAAGTCTGGAACCAGGTGCCTGGCACACACAGGTACTGATGGCAGCATTCTCCCTGGCTCAGAGTCATCTCACTATGGTGGAGGGAGGGGGCACCAATGTCTCCCTCTGCTTGTGGGAAAATGCTCATGAAGGGCTCACTCTAATATCTGTAAAAGATGATCACTCGCCTGGAAGCGCCGTGACACACACTTTTAATCCCAGCACTCGGGAGGCAGTAGCAGGAGGGTCTCTGAGTTCGAGGCCAGCCTCATCTACAGAGTGAGTTCCAGGATAGTACTGCGAAACCCTGTCTTGAAAACACAAAACCACAACAACAAAACAAAAACCTGATCATTCTCCAATATTCTACCTCCAGAACCTGCCACTCAAGCCAGACACCAGACACATTCAGGTCTTAACTGTTCTCTGAGACAGTATGGCTCCAGGGAGGGTAGCAAGAGACCCAGAGACAAGCATACCCCTCTCCAAGCTCCCCGGAACCTCCAGCAAGAAGAGCATCGAGGAGGAAGGATTAGTAAAGAGGTTGCACACTCCAGCTCACTAGGGGCCTTGCAGAGCACTCGGGAGCACAACAGAATCCATTGCTCTCTGTCCCCACCACTGTCATTGTCACATGATTGCCACAGTGGTCACCTGTCATTCCCACCAAAAAGAAGAGTGCTCCCATAGTCACTCTGTCCCTTCTCCTTGCTCACTCCCTCTCTCCCCTACTCCCTCTCTTTCCCATCTAGTTAGAGCCACAGCACAGAGAGAGATCGCATCCCAGTAAGGCCCACTGTAAGAAGAGTGGCCAGGCACACATAATGACCAAAAGCCCCCAACCTTTGGTTCCTGTCCAGAGAGGTGAAAGAAAGGCAGACAGACAGACAGACAGACAGACAGACACAGTCAGAGTCTGTGACAAGATTGGAGATCTGCCTTGATTTACCAGTGGTTACTCTGAGGCCAGTATAGAGGGCAAACACTGAAGCCTGCGTGCCCAGTGTTCTAATCTTCAACAGGAAGCAAACCCTGGTGAACACAGATTTCCCAGCTTCTACAACCATTGTCAATCTAAAGGAAACAAGCTGGTAGGTGACACTGAGCCAGTGTTAGGGCAAGTTCACACTTCTGGAGCACAGAAGACTGGGCCAGACCCAAGGTCAAGGGAGAACTAAACTCATCAAACCTGGGTGAGAGACAGCAGGATGGGGATGAGCCAAGGCCTGGGGCCTGATGGCCTCTGCTGTGGTCAGGGCTTGGTAGCAGGGCGACTGGAATACGTAGGGTGAGCAGAATCAGCCCTAAAGACCAGACCGGGACTCTAGAATCTTCTTCACTCTGGCTCTTGTCTTCCTCGGAGGGTTTCTAGATCTTATGGTATTAAAGAGAAAGCGCCTGGTGGGCTTTGCTAAATCTTTGGCTGTGCCCCCCCCCTTCCTCCAGCAGAACTCCAGCCTCCCTTCCCTCTGGTAATCTCCACAGCTCACTCATAAATTATGAGCGCATTCATTTGCATGTCAGAAGCTCGGCCAAGAAATTAGATAAAATTGATCCGCCGCAATTTATTCTCTCTATTTTTCCAAGAAATGGCCTCCCTCCCATGTTTTATTCATGGAGACACCAGCTCTCTCTTTTATCTCCAACCCCAGTAACATTTTCAATTTACTCAATTTATAGCTGCAAGACGCCCTTGGGCTGGGCAGGAGGGAGGCCACCCAGGAAGGTCCGCTGCGCCCTGGGGCTCACCCAGTCCAAGTTGTCTCAGCCAGGCACGTCTCTCAAGCCCTGGGCTCCAAGGCTTTCCTGGAAGCCTGCAAGGACGGAACTGTGCACCCAGGGCCCTGGTCTCCCTGCGGAGGTGAATGGGGTGCTTGGGGTGCTGTGTCCCTGATGGACCAGGGAGCTCAAACAGCTCCTCTCTCTGGGCACCTTTGGCCTGACATTCGGTCACTGACACCTGACATTGGTGAGGGGGACAGAACCTCATGCCTATCAGCCCTCCAGCCCCACAACCCCACCTGAAGAAAGTTCTTTTCCGTCTGTAAGTTGAGGACACTTCTCATCTTGTGGGAGTATGGGTTTGAGTTAGTTGGTCTTCTTATACCTGGAATCACTGCCTTCCCTGAGAGGTGCAGTTTCTACAAAATTACAGTCACAAGCCTAGTGGTGATGGTATCAACTCACAGTCCACGCAAAGACACTGGACGTGTGTATGACAGCCCACCAGGAGCTACATCAATCTACATCCACAGATTGATACCTCCGAAGCCGTGACAAGAAGCTAATAGTGTCCTGTGTATGCAGACCCAGGATGTAGGCTGAATTTCCCACACAGGCTGTCCTTGCCTTCCTCAATTCCCTGAGGTATAGTATAATCCTTGACTGCCTACATCTGAACTTGTTCTAGAAAAAAAAAAAAAAAAAGAAATGAACTGTAGCCTAAGACACTGCCTCGTAGTCAGGTGGTGGTGGCACACACCTTTAATCCCAGCACTCGGGGGCAGAGGCAGGCGGATCTCTGTGAGTTCAAGGGCAGCCTGGTCTACAGAGCAAGCTGGAGGACGGGAGATTATAAAAAATAGACACTGTTGGGGTTTTCTGTTCTATGCTGCTGACTTAAGCCTAGCACAAATTCAGCTTTCTAAGAATGTCAGCTCACTGCCACCTCTACCTTTCAAATCTGGGGAAAACCAGCTCATGGGAGCTTTTCTTTATGAATAAAACCCAGGAGCTGATTGTTAAGAAAATAAAAAATGATCTCTTATTCTGTGTCTATATGTGTGGCTGTGATTATGTGAATTTATGTGACCCACATGCATGCAGGATCCAGTGGTGCAGAAGAAGACATTGGATCCCCTGGAACTGGGCTTACAGACAGCCGTGAGACTCCATGTGGGTGCTGGGAACCGAACCTAGGTTCTCTGGAAGAGCAGCCTGCGCTCTTAACCCCTGTCCCTTAACTCATACCCTGTGTGGCTAAGGCACCAGCCCCAGGCCCCTATACTGGACCCAGCTGCACACCTTTGCTCTGACTCACACAGGATTGGAACATGGATGTAGACAGAGGCTAGCCCGAGCGTGCGTGTCAGGGCTTGTCCTTGGTGCTGTCGTTCCCAGAACCTGGAGTAGGAGGAGAGACACACAGGGCAAGCCGCGATCAGCTCGCTCCAAGCATGTGAGTAATGCCTTTGAATTTTCTTTCTTTATATATATAATATTTGCATTGATTCTCAGTGATTTTTCATACAAACCTACAATGCATTTTAATCATTTTCACCCCATTCTTCCCCCCAACTCCAAAATAACCACGCCACCAACAACCTTTCTATGCATTGCCCATGTACTCTGAAGCCATGAGTTGCGAATATCTCCTCAGCCAAGAGTGGGGGTTCATGAGTCCCTGCCCTCTGTGTTAGAATGTCAGCTGACTTGCACAGGCCACCACAACTGCTGCGAGTTCATGGCGCAGTGTCCTGCCACATCCAGGAGACACTCACCCTGCCCTTCCTGCCTCCAGCCCTTACAGTCTTCCTGCCTGCTGTTACCACTGTGACATTTCTAACTCAGTGCTGTTTGTTGCGTGGTGTTATCATGTCCTTAGACAACCCATACACATCCGCAGCACATGCATGGACTTGAACCTGCAGAGAGGCTTCCTCATGGCTCCTAGCAGCCACACGGAGCCAGCCAGTGCTGAGGACATAAAGCGAAAGGGAGCATTCTCAATGTGGGCCCCTTTATTAGAAAAGGCCCAATCCTTCCTTTGAGGGCAGACTCCTCAGCCAGCACCTCACCTCACACCCGTATTTAAACAGCCCATAGCAAGGGAAGCAGCCAGCATGAGTCAAGGAAGAACAGCCCTTGGGGAGGGCAAGGAAGTTGGGGTGAGAGTCAAAGGGCCTGTTTTGTGAGGAGCTGGGATGACCGTAGGACTGACGGTCAGCAGGTCAGCAACCTGAGCCCCACATAGTCCTTGGGCATCCAGTTCCCTACCCTGTCAGGTGGAAGGACGCCTGTTCTCCGTACTTCCTGGTCAAAATAAAAAAAAACAGATACCAGCCAGGTGGTGGTGGTGCACACCTTAAATCCCAGCACTTAGGAGACAGAGGCAGGCGGATCTCTAAGTTCCTTCCAGGCCAGCCTGGGCTACAGAGTGAGTTCCAGGGCTACACAGAGAAACCCTGCTTTGAAAAACCAAAAACCAAACCAAACAAACCAACCAACCAGACACTAAACCGCTAGAGTCCATCAAATGCTAGCTTTACTCTGAAATAGCGCCATTACTTCCTTCCTTTAGTGGTTTGTTTTGGATTTTCCTGTGTGTGTGCTGGAGTTAAACCCAGGGCCTTGTGTGCGTCCCAACCCAGAGCTGCCAACTCAACCCTCTCGCTTGCTTTTTGTTTGTCTGACTGATTTTGTGAGCGTTTGCGCACACATGTGTGTAGATGGCAGAGGACAGCTCCGAGTCCGTTCTAACTATGTCGTCCCATGAATTGCATTCAGGTGTTTGCAACAAGTGCATTTATTTACCTGCTAGGCCATCCACCAGCATTGCTCTGCTGGTTCTTAGTGGCCACAAGAAAACTCACTCACCAAAGCAGCCTTCCCATTGGCTCCAGTCCTCCCTGAGGAGGGCTTTTGTGTCTGATGGGCTCATTGAGTTGGGTTCTGTGTTACTTTTATCACTCTGATGCAAGTGGATCACTGTCTGTGAGTTCTAGGCCAGTCAGGGCTACTGTTTATCTAAAAAAAGAAATTTGAGGGGGCTGGAGAGATGGCTCAGTGGTTAAGAGCATTGCCTGCCCTTCCAAAGGTCCTGAGTTCAATTCCCAGCAACCACATGGTGGCTCACAACCATCTGTAATGAGGTCTGGTGCCCTCTTCTGGCCTACAGACATACACACAGACAGAATGTTGTATACGTAATAAATAAATAAATATTAAAAAAAAAAAAAAGAAACTCGATGATTTTGGCTCACAGTTTCAGAATGAGGAAGGCGTGACAGCTTGTGGTGGCAGGAGTGTGTGGCACGGTTTCTCACACAGTGGTCAACCGAGTCTGGAAAGCACAGACTAGAACTCTTAAGTCTGTGACTTTCAAAGTCGTAACCCTAGAGACCTTTCCCACCGCCAAATCAAAACCAAACAGTACTGCTGCAGTTGGTTCAACAGGGTCTGAGAGCTCGGGCTACCCCACTATTTGTGAAACTGATGAACCCTCTCTGTCAATCATTTGCAGAAGGGGTAGGGACTATGGGGGAACCAGGACCTGGTCAGGGCTGGCTTATGGCTACAACTTCAGGTGGCCAGGACTCACTCAAAAGGAAGGACCAGCCCTGGTGAAGGGTCTAGCCAGCTTGAGCATGGCAAACACGGTTCCCACAGGCTTTGCCCTTCTCCCCATCCCCTCTGCCTTGCTAAAAGCTGTTAGATTACATTCCTGAATCTGGCCACCAAGGTCTGTTAGATTACATTCCTGAATTTGGCCACTCCCTCCTCCTGAGCCTGACTACCAAGGTCCAGCTATCAAAGCATTGAAGTCCAACGATCAAAACCCCCCTTTGGCTCACCTAATTCACATGCGCAATTAAAATGAAACACTTCATCCTAACATGGGGGTTTCCCCTTTTACCTTCATGAACTGCCATTTTCCCACGGGCCGCATCTGTCTCCTCTTCATCAGAGGCAGTCCTTTGTCTCTGTGGGACAAATGTCCCTGTCCCTGCTCTGTTGTTCCTTCCTCTTCTCCCTTGTCCTCTCTCTCCTTCTTCGTCTCTTATTCCCTGCCCTGTGTCCCTCTGGGGCAGAGAAATCTCCTTCGTGCTGAAAACCTGATCTTGGGGGTCCTGAGCCAATGCCAGTTCTTTCAGTCTTGGCACACTGGCACCCACCTCAACTATGGCACCAAGCAGATCCATGGCCAGGGGAGAGCCAGAGAGATAGTTTAGTGCTTAAAAGGACTGAGATTCAATTCCCTGCACCTGGCAGCTCACAACTGTCTGTAAACTCCAATTTCAGGGGATCTGATGCCCTCTTCTGGCCTCCAAGGGAACTGCACACACAAGCTCTTCAGGACCTAGCATACCCACCTGCAGTGCAGACTGTTCGGAAGACAAGTTTCCAGGTAACAGCAAAGTCCGTAAAGATGCTCCCCCAGAGTTGGGGTACTGTGATGTGCAACTGCAATCTCAGCACTCAGGAGGCTGAAGCAGGAGGATTGACGTTTCTGGGCCACCCTGGGTTCCCTGATGATCTTGTCCTAAATAAGTAAATAAAGCTGGGATGGTGGAGGTGCACACCTTCAATCCCAACACTTGGGAGGCAGAGGCAGACAAATCCCTGAGTTCAAGGCCAGCCTGATCTACAGAGTGAGTTCCAGGACAGCCAGGGCTGCGTAGGGAAACAAATAAACAAACAAATACAATTCAACAATAGACCTATTGTTTTAACCAGCCTTTCCCCATTAGCTATCTGTGTGGGTTAGTCTCTCATTCCAAAGGTAAAAAGGCTGAATCCTGGAGAAGCACCTGGCTGCAGTCCCCAGGAAGACTCTAGTGACCTGAGAACTGGCTTCCTGACTCTCAGTGCACAAGAGATCCTAGCATGCAAGTCACTAACCTCCAGGCCAAGACCCTCTTTGGCCAGTCTCCCAGCTGCCATCTGCCTGGCCCAAGGCGCCCTCAAGTCTGGGCATCTGAAGTTGGTGATGCTGCTGTAGCTAGTGGAGCCGACACTAAGAGGGTCTCAGCCAGACCTCTTCGACACGGCTGAGACACGAGGTCTCCCTCTAGCCAACCCTGTTCCCATCATAGTGTGCTGCTTGTAAAATACATTCTTAAAACGCCTGTCATATTTTATCTGATGTTTACAATTGATTTTCTTTTCGGGTGACAGGGAGTATGAGCCAGCTGCCTAATGACCTCTCTATGGGCCCTGCATTCCAGCCAGCATCCTTCATCCCACTCTGAGGAGGCCTAGAACTGGCTCAGGAGAGGGGGTCCTCAGCTCTGGGTCTTGGTGAACAGGTGGGGCTGCCCAGCTCTGCTCCCACGTGACTAACAGGGCCTCTGTATATTGCAGAAGCCACTGAAGTGTCCCCACTGAAATACAAGCATAAAGGGACACTAGCTGAAATCAAAGATCCCTAGTCAGAAACACCGGCTGTGGCCTTGACGACTACAGCGGTGCTGTGACAGCCATCTCCCTGGCCCAGCCCAGTGGCCAGTGAGGTTGGGGGTTCACCTGTTTTTGCAAGGTCTCACTAAAGCTAGGACAGCTACGGGGAGGGATCATGCAATGACAAATGAATTCATGGGTTCTATCAGTGACTATCTCATGAAGATCTATGAGGCACTGAGCATCTCTCTGGGAATGACATATACATTATAAAGCAAATGGAAAAGAAATCTACCCTGTTTATTTTAGTTTATTCCAATTTGAGGTTTTCAGGTGCTGGGAATGGAACCCAGAGACCCATGCATGCTTAAATATTCAGTCTTCCACCAAGTCACTTCCCAGCTCTCGAGACCTTACACAGAGGTATCCAGGGGAGACCTCAGCAAGGTGTGAGCATAAATCTCATGCCTGAAGGAGCCTAGCTTGGGGGTCTTTGGATTAAGGATGGGAACGGAAAGGCCTAAGGCATATATCAGGCTTCAGTCACCCCACTGCTGATGCTGGTCCAATTAGCTGTGGCCAGGAATCCCAGGTGTATAGGAAGGGTTGCGTGTCTCCCCATCCAGGAGGCAGCACCTTGGTTTTTCAGAGGCCTCCTATCAAATACTGTTCAAGAGACCATTTTATTTGCCTTGCTAGCTTCTAGCTTGGTTGGTGTTTACTTGTTTAAGCAACTGAGCAAATATTTATGTGTCTATTTTTATTTATTCAGTCTGTTTGTTAACAAAGTGTATTGTCTTGTAACTCAGGCTGACCTGGAACTCACCATTCTCCTGCATCTGCCTCCCAGGCGCTAGGCTTGTGGGTCTGTGTCCCTACCACGGCTCAGCCCACATTTAAAATGGAAAACCTGAGATAATAACCTAGGCCCTTTTTCTCCCCTGAAAACAACTCTCTAACCTAGCTTCTGTTTCTCTGCCAGGCCCCACTAGCTGGAGTGCTTCCCTTACTGACAGGACACTTGCTCTCCCTACTAGATGCATAGGACGGTGCATGTGGCTTGCTGCTTTGACTTAACAGTTGTTCAGTATCCCAGAGGAGTGGACAGGAGATGGGACAGGCCTCCTACCTACCAGGGTGCCCCTGGAACAACTCCCTCCATGGCTGCTGAAGCTGCTCATTAGGTACCTGTCCTTGGTTGCCACCAAAGGAGCCCTCTGGGCAGACAGAAGGGAGAGTTCCCAGGGGGCTCTTCCTGGCTAACTCTTTACCCCTCCCCAGGAGCCACCAAATGTACTAAAAAGTCCAAAAGGACAAGAAGTCCTGGGATCAGTCCAGGACTGAGGAAGTCAGCCCTGTGCTCATGGCTCTTTTAAGATTTAGTTACGCATATGTGTGAGGGTGTATGCATGTGTGGTACCCACAGAGTCCAGAAGAAGGCATCAGATCCCCTGGAGTTGGAACTATAGGCATTTGTGAACCCCTCAGTGAATGTGCTGGGGACAAACAGGTTCCTTGGAAGACAAGCAAGTTCTCTTAACCTCTGAGCCATGTCTCCAGCCCTGTTCAAGACCTTTGGCAACCTCTAATTCTGAGCACAGTATATGATTCTCAATAGTACTAGTGACCAGAGCCAGGGAGGACAAGGGACACCTTTCCCTCCAGCCAAGGGCTTTGGAGAAGAAACTAGAGGAGTGTTTTAAGAAGTGTGTGTGTGAGGGGGGCCCTCAGGGTGCTTAGGGCCTATGCTTTCCAGGAAGAGTGGCTTGGGTAAAGCCTGAGAGAAAGATAGGACCATGACAAGCAAAGTTGGTCCCCAGGGTAGCCTTCAGTTTGTGGCACTCGCTCACTGTGCTGGGAGCCTGCAGGTAGCTAGCTCAGCTCAGACCCACTGGAGACAAGTGGAGACAACCAAGGACAAAACAGGAAAGAGAGGCAGCCCTGGATGGGGGGCGGGGAGGGGGAGCAGACCCCTCAAGGCCCTCTGTGCCCCTCGTTCCTCCCTCTCCAAATTCAGGCAGCACTGGCTTGTTGAGTGGCTAACCAACCATGTGCCTGGTGTCCAGCTGCTCCGTGTGACTGAGGGATAAGGAAGTCTGGAACAAAGGGTAAGATATATGACCACACCAGGACGGAGGCAGGGGGAGGGGCCGTCTCGGTAGGGAGATGGAGGTTATATTTAAGCTGCAGTTTGAAGGACTGAGGAGTGGGCAGTGAAGAACTGGCAGATGCAGGACCTGGCGGGAAGGTGAGCTACGGACCCAGGATCCCTTGCAGCATGGGGATGGTAAGAGGGGGTAGAAACACAAACCCTCATGGCTGGAGAGCTAAACAGGGTTCAAGGGGCTTGGAGCAGATCTGGACTTTGTCCAGAGGCTGAGGGTGGCCGTGGAAAGAGTGTCAGCAGGAGGCAGATGCAGCAGGATCATGCTGGAAAAGGCCAAGGCAGTATTAGGACACTAGGAGCAGACACTGATTCAGGGGCTCTGATGTTGGGACGGTGGGCTAGGGTAATGCTAGGGTAATGTGTACAGAGGGGGTGTGAACTGATTGCCTGCCCAGTCATTGAGTGAGGGCTGGCGAGGTTCTCCTTAATTCTATTGTGGAAATCCATCCTCACCCTGGGAAATCAAGGGACCTTCAAAGTCCCATGCAGGAGCTTGCCTTAATCTGGGCAGACACCCTCTCGTGGCAGCATGTCCGGCTTATGTCATTTTAAAATTCTCTTTGTTCAGGGCCATCCACGTGCTATGTTGCTCCACAGCTTAAGAAGCAGACAGAAAGGCAGTTCTAGCGGGGATCCATCCAACGGGGACCCATTGCAGAATGGTAGCCCCCAAAGAAGTTTCCAGTCCTAGAACCCTTGCTGTGCCGCAACTGTGTCCAGTGTTGGTGTTGTTGCTGTGGTGGTGGGCAAGGGAGTAGTGCTGCCCACCTGGCATCTGGACACCACAGAGCGTGGCAGCGTGGTAACTTTAGGGGTTTCTGAAGCCCGAAGAACGCCCTCAGCATTGGCCAAGCCACATCCATAGAATAACTTAGGGGGAGCATAAACCCACCCAGAGCCTCACTAGCCTGGCAGTCACCCCATTCAATCTATAGCCACAAAAGACCTGCTCTGCTTAACGACAAACTCAGGCCAGCGCCCAGCCTAAAGAGAAGCGTGCAGCTACAAGCCCTGGGGCTGGCTTGAGATCCTCTGAGCCATCAGCCCTTGCTTGTGTCCCTTGCGTGGAGGGACCTACCTACGCTTGGTCTGTCTGGTGGCTGGTCTCGTCGAGCCTGCTCGCAGCCTCATTGTGTTCGGACTTTAGAAGTCAAAGCCTGCCCCCTTCTGGTGACTGGTAATTCTCAGGATGCCGGGGGCTAGCCAGGATAGCGGCACAGAGGTCGGGTGGAAGGCAGCTCTGAGGGTGGCATGGTGGTGGGTCCTCTCCTCACCTTCTCACCTGTGATCATCATTGCAGCTGCAATCCTGCACAAGCCAGAGGATCCGGGCCGCAGGACAAGCATCCCTTACCCTGAACTCAAACTCCCTTGCCAGCCCAGACCGCCTTCAATGGCCAGTGAACTATTTCGTATGGTAGTACCTATAGCCCTAGTATTGGGGAAGCGGAGGCAGAAGACTCTCAGTAAATGTAAAGATATCCTGGAATATATATAATAAGATTCTGCCTTAAAAATGAAACAAAAACTCTAAAAATATAACCTAGTTGTCCTAGCACAGTTAAATTGAACCATGTGTTCAAAACTGTGCACAGGAAGGGCAGTTCATGGTAAACATTTGTTTTTGTGCTTTTTCAGTTTTTAACATATGAGAAGCCTCAAAAACTGCACTTGGCCCAACAGTTCACACTGCCCAGGCCATATTCCAACTGAGATACGGGTAAAGCATCTTTACAGTTCACACTGCCCAGGCTATATACCAATGGGTAAAGCATCTTTGACTTTTGAGCCCAAGGCAGGTTCTAAGTCTGCTATGCTCCCCAATGGCAGAGCTTAAAGCTGGGCAGGGAAAACACCTCTTCCATAAGATCACAGGAAAAGGGTGCCACCACCAGTTTTGGTGATCTGTGGGCTGAAGCCTCTGGCTTTAGGTGCTCTTACCTCAGCCTGTATGGTGTTGGGGTCATCTCTAACCTGGCCATGGATATAATTTTATAAAGAAAGAATTGTTCTGTAGATAATTCAAAAGAGTTGGAAAAAACCTCTCCTGGAACTGACAAGTGATTATAGCAAGGTTGTAATAATTCAAACTTAATATACAAAAGCCAGTTGTTTGCCTATAGACCAGTAATCAAAATACTGTCAGGCAGTGGTGGCACAAGCCTTTAATCCCAGCATTTGGGAGGCAGAGACAGGTGGATCTCTGTGAGTTCAAGGCCAGCCTGGTAGGCCTGGTCTACAGAGTGAGTTCTATTGTAGGCTCCAAAGCTATAGAAAAACCCTGACTTGAAAAAAAACAACAAAAAAAAGAAAGAAAGAAAGAAAAAAAAGAAAAGAAAGAAATGCAAAATACAACACTATTACTATAAACATCCCAAAATGAAATACTTGAGTACAAATTTAAGAAATTTGTACAAAACTTTTTATGAAAACTAAGAACAAAGAAGATTCAAATCAATGAACAAGTATTCCATGTTCATGGATAGTGTTCTGGTTGGTTTTTGTGAACTTGACACAGCTAGAGTTATCTGGGAAGAGGGAACCTCAAATGGGAAAATGCCTCCCTTAGCCTGGCCTCTAAGCAAGCCTGTGGGCATTTTCTTGATTAATGATTGACGTGGGAGAACCTAGATCATAATGGATGGTGCCATCCTTGGGCAGGGGGTCCTGGATTCTATAAAAAAGCAGGCTGAGGAAGCCTTGAGGAACAAGCCAGTAAGCAGCATCCCTCCATATGGTCTCTGCATCAGCTCCTGCCTTGAGTCCTTTCTCTAACTTCCCTCAGTGATGGGGTATGATCTGAGAGTTAAAAGTTGAAACAAACCCTTCCCTTGCAAAGTCAGTCATGGTATTTTATCACACAATAGAAACCCTAAGTAAGGGGGCTGGAGAGATGGCTGTGTGGTTTAGAGCAACTTGTTATTGCAGAGGACCTGGATTTGATTCCCAGTACCCACATGGAACTCCAGTTTCAGAGGCTCTGATGTCCTCTTCTGGCTCTTGGGACACCAAGCATGCACACGGTGTACATACATACATACATGCAGGAAAACACTCATTCATATAAAATTTACCAAGAAGGAGAAGGAGAGAGAGAGAGAGAGAGAGAGAGAGAGAGAGAGAGAGAGAGAGAGAGAGAAAGAGAAAGAGAGAAGAAAGAACCCTTAAGTCTGATAGGATGTCTCAATGTGATGAAGATGTTAGTTTGGGGGCTGGCATTAGCTCAGTGATACAGGACTTGCCTAGCAAGTCCAAGACCTTGGACTTGAATTCCAGCATCAGAAGAAAAAAAAAAAGAAATAAGTTAGTTCTTCCTATTTTCTAAATTGAGCAGAATTGAAATGAAAGCTCCTGCAAGTTATTTTGAAGATATTGATAAAATGAGTAACATGCTCTAAGGTACTGAAGCTTATGTGGAGAAGCCAACTTACTATTGAAGGACACTAAGTCAGATGACAGATGCCATTCAGCTTCAAGCTCACTGCAAAGCTACAGTAGTGACATCTGCACTAATTCCTGGAGCCACTTCTTAGTTCTCTTATTCGGGGCCCCCATATCCCCGTTCCCACTACCTAGATGTCCACCAAACACCCATTTCCACCCAGAGGTAGGTAAAGCAGCATCTCAGTCAGCCCGAGAGGCAGTAGGACCATTGTTCAGCACTTGCTCTGTCTCTGCTCGCACAGGGGAAATTCTATTCTTCCACCATCGGCTGCTGTGTCCACCTGGTGTCCAAGCCACCTTTTAAAGGCTCCTTTGCCAATGGCTGCTCGCTAGGCAGGCCTAGCGTACACAGATGTGGGCTTCTGGGAAGCATGGGCCTGTCTCGTTCCTGGGGAATATCTGCAGAATGAAGGTGTGCAGAACTGAACGAATGAATGAGACCCTCTATTCGAGCCTTGGTTCATCAAGGGAACTACAAATCTTCCAGCCGCAACTGTGCCTCCCACCATGTGTACCCAGTGGGACCAAGACCTGCTGGCAGCTTCCTTTAAGGCTTAAAACTGAGCACTCGGCTTCCCTCTTCTCTGCTGCCCCTCCCCACTCCTCCTCACTGGCTACTACACAGAAAAGCCACACACTGTAAAAGTGGAAGTCATTTTGCAGCTCAGATTTGTAAAACTAACGCTTGTTTCCTAGGTACATATATAATTAGAGTGCTTTAGAATGTAAAAGAAAACAATTATAGAAGAAATTTACCCATATTGCCATAATTAGAATGAACATTTTGGAATACTTTCAGCATTTTTTCGAAGCATAAATATACTTCACATGGCTGAAATCATATAGCTTATGTATTTGTAACCTATTTTCAACATAGTCTAGCATAAATCCTATCATTACACTTTCTCTATAAACTTAATTCTAATGTATGTTTTATATTTTTCTGTTGTGAGCCTAGCCTTTAATGGCTGAGCCATCTCTCCAGCTCCTAATGTATGTTTTAATACCGTGTAATATTCCACATTAGGAACAAGCCACAATTTAAGCTGCGGTTTGTTGCTTCGCGTTTCCTGTGACATAGTGAGGAGCCACGTGCTCCAACCTCTTGTCCGTCTATACCGCTCTCTGAGCGGGAACACCCCTGCTCTAGTAACTTATAGGCACAAAAGCTCCTGCTTCAGTTTTGGGTATATGGAATGACCATCATTCCCCGTTCGCTGATCAGGACATAGGACTGCAATCTGACCAGTTAGCTTACCCTGTCCCCCGGGTTATTGGATACAGAGTGATCACAGGACTGGATCAGAGTCAGCACCAGGCCAAGTGTGCAGCACTGGACAAATTTTCTACCACTGAACTTTACCCTGACATCATTTAGGTTTATTTTATTTTATTTTGGTTTTGGTTTTTTGAGACAGATTTTCTTTGTGTAATCCTGATTGTTCTGGAACTCACTACATAGACCAGGCTGGCCTCGAACTCACTGACCCAAATGCTGGGATTAAAGGCGTGTGCCACCACCACCCAGTTCTTTTTGGATTTTCTAAGACAGGTTCTCTCTCGTTGCTCAGGCTGCCCCCAAACTTCCAAACCTCTCGCCTCAGCTAACCAGCTCAGTCTATTGGCCCCAGGCCCCAGGCTGTGTTCACTGAGAACTCTTCTAACCTTCTTTTCCCATCCCCGAGTTCCCTAGATCTGAAGGGAAGCCGAGAGCTTCTGGGTTGCATACAGCCAGCAGGTAGAAAGCAGACACTTGCCCAAGCCCTCTGTGCCCAAGGCCAGAAGCTTCTTAGCCATTTTTGTGACACGAACTGCCCCATTCCCACGCTCTCTCCAGTCACTCTGGGTTGGTCCCAACCCTGCAGCCCCGTAACAAACTCTCCTGACACATGTACCCACAGTTCAAACCCTACGTCTGTTTGTGAGACAGATCCAACAGTAGAGCCCATAGACAGAAGCGGACCGCTCTGAACTCGGCACTGGCACGCCTGCCACTCAACCTCCCTTAGAGAGGGCGAAGCTTGTACAGCCTGGCACAGGATGCCCAGATGTTCCAGGGAGGAAAGTGGAGAACAATGTGGCGGCCAGCAAGTGACTGCGCCCAGAAGCCATTTACTAAGTCGCTGTCAAGAGCCACAAATTAAGATTCCCCTAAACACAGGCTCCTCCCCTAACGTCTCTTGCTTTACATTTGGGAGTGGCCCAGACACAGGCTCCTCCCCTAAAGCCTCTTACTTTTACATTTGGGAGTGACCCAGAACCCTTCCCTCCCTAGAATCAAGAATTTAAGATAATTTTTTAACATTTCTTTATTGTGTGAAATTTTCAGGATTCTGTCCTCTCCTTCCACCATGTGGGTCCCCTCGATAGGCTTGGTGACAAGCATCTGCCGAGCCATATAGAGCTCCTCAAAACAAATTCTTCCAGCACTCGGGAGGCAGAGGCAGGCGGATCTCTGTGAGTTCAAGACCAGCCTGGTCTACAAGAGCTAGTTCCAGGACAGGCTCCAAAACCACAGAGAAACTCTGTCTCGAAAAACCACACACACACACACACAAAATTCTTTAAGGAACTGATAACTGAAAACATGCTGATTTGTGACTCAGACACATCAAAACTGGGAGGGCAAAGCCTGTTCTCTTCTACTTTGACTAGAGGTGGGAAGCCTGCTGCCCGGTCCCCTTCAGCAGACATAAGGCAAATGTGCGATGGTCCTCTCCTCAGGACAGGCCACAGCCTACAAAATGCAGTGCTCAGGAACAGGTCCTCCTTGCTGGTACACAGAGGGGCAGGTGTACAGGACTCGATGGGAGGGACAGGCTGGTTCTTAAGCTCTACCTCCCGGTTCCAGCCATGCCATGTATGGTCTCTCCTTCCCTTTCTCCTCCAAGCCGAGTGATAAGGACGGCTTTATGCTGATCTTAGTCTCCAAGGGTCCCACTTCCTTTCTGGACTCATACCTGCCCCTCTGTGTAGAGATGGGGTATAGCTCAGTGTTAGGGTTCTAGGTTCAATACCCAGTACCCCACCCCCACAAATATATTTTTATAATTAGTCTCTTTATTAGACTCTTTGGTCGAAGCTTTAGAAGGTGCCATATCTCCTGACATCAGTCTTTTCTGTTTTCAGGAAGAGGAGTTGGGAAAACTGGGTCTCACTAAGCAACCACCTGCTTCTGCTTCTGGGATTAAAGGTGTGGCTACCACACACAATACACACATCACGGAACTCCAGCAGGCACTGAGTCTAGAGATATCCGTAACCTTCTTCACTGGGAGGAAAAGCAGAATCTGTCCAGGCCACACAGAATGAGTTCCTGACAGCAAAGCAACACATACTCTGGGCCAAAGCCCCCCCACCCCCCAACTGCATGATGGCCAAAAAGTGAGGTTTGCTGCTATACAGACCAAACAAGGCAGAGTTCTCTATAATGTGGGTGACCTTGTTCAAATGCCCTCTGATGTGGACTGTCCTTCTGTACACTGCAAATATGTATTGCTTCTATTGATTGATGAATAAAGCTGTTTTGGCCTATGGCAGGGCAAAATATATCTAGGAGAGAAAGAAGGTTGAGTCAGGGAGATGCCTGTAGTCGTCAAAGGAGTAAGATGCCAGAGCATTAGCGGTAAGCCACAGCCACGTGGCAATACATAAATTAATAAAAATGGGTTAATTTAATTATGAGAGCTAGTCAGTAATATACCTGAGCCATTGGCCAAACAATTATAATTATTAAGCCTCTGAATGTTTAATTGAGAACTGGTCGGCAGGAAAACAAAACATCCATTTACAGCCCTTCCTCTCAGATTGTCCCATGAATCAACACCAGAGAAGAGTCATGAGATTTCAATAAAATATGTTCATGAGAAACCAATAGTACTTGTTTTTTTTTGGGGGGGGGGTGGTTTCAAGACAGGGTTTCTCTATGTAACCTCAAACTGGTCTCAAACTCACAGAGATCCATCTGACTCTGCCTCCCGGGTACTGGGATTAAAGGTGTGTGCCATCACTGCCCAACTTCCAACAGTACTTGTATTCAAAATGACAGCACACCAGAGTTTTGTACTGAGGCCTTTCTGTACCAGGGCCAATACAGGCCCCATCTTGTTGATAGAATGGGACACTTCCACCAGAGGTGACACATACTAACTAGCTTCTCCCTCTCACTCTGACTTCCTTCAACACTTCCTGTTGTCTTCTCTTTGCCGGAGAGGAGTCTGGGTTCTGACCAGGGTTCCCAGAAACCCCCAAATAAGCCCAGAATCTCTAGTTTCTGAAGAAGGGCATGTACTTTTAAGAACTACTGAAAGAGGGCCCAAGAGCTGGCACAGCACTACAGATCTCCAATTCCTGAAACTCCAGAGAATGAGTAAGTACAACACCAGACCCTGCAACTTAGGGAAGACGCATGGATGAGATTGGGAAGAGGGAGAAGGGAGAGGAAGAAAAAGAACGGAAGGAAGGAAAGAAGAAAGAACTCACTAATTCTAGCTCTGGGAATTTATCACAGAAGATGACTAGCAAGAAGTCTGATTTAAAAACAAAACAATGGGCTAGAGAGATGGCTCAGCGGTTAAGAGCACTGCCTGCTCTCCCAGAAGACCCTGGTTCAAATCCCAGCACCCACCTGACAGCTAACAGCTATCTGTAACTCCAGCTCCAGGGGATCTGGATCTTTTGGCCTCTGCAAGCACTGCACACATGTGGTACACAGGCACAAATGAGTACAGGCAAAACAACCATACACATAAAATAGAAAATGAACATTTTTTTCAAATAAACAAACCGAGGGGTAATGGTACACACTTTTGATCCCAGCACTCAGGAGACAAACACAGATGAATCTCTGTAAGTTTGAGGTCAGTTTGGTCTACAGAGGTGATGTGGGAATTCCCCTTTGTGTGTCTTATTACCATTTGTTATGTAAAAAGCTGTTTTAGCCAATGGCTTAGTAGAGGAAAACTAGGTGGGAAATCCAAACAGAGATATTGAGAGAAAGTAGGCGGAGTCAGAGAGATGCCATGTAGCTGCCAAAGGAGAAAGATGAGAGCTACCAGCCAGAATCTTAGTAGGAATGGGTTAATTTAAAATGTAAGAGTTAGTTAGAAATATGCCTCAAGTATTAGCCAAACAGTGTTGTAATTAATATTAATATTAATAGTTTCTGTGTGATTATTTTGGGTCTGGGCAAATGGAAACGAACAAGCAGCCTCCACCTACATAGAGAGAGTCTAGGGCTCCACAGAGAAACCCTATCTTGGAAATTAAAAACAAAAGGCAACCCCCCAAAAAAACCCTGAAACAAAAACAAATAAAAAATAAATTCAAAGTCAAGGAGGCAGCTGAATGGTAGAAACCTTGCCTGGCAGAGCATGCAAGAGGTTCTAGGTTTAATGAACAATGAGGGTTTGAATGGATCAAGACCCCCCGCTTTTTTAAAAATATTTATTTATTATGTATACAATATTCTTTCTGTGTGTATGTCTGCGGGCCAGAAGAGGGCACCAGACCTCATTACAGATGGTTGTGAGCCACCATGTGGTTACCGGGAATTGAACTCAGGATCTTTGGGAGAGCAGGCAATTTTCTTAACCACTGAGCTATCTCTCCAGCCTGACCCCCAGCTTTTTACAGGAGTAGGGGTGCTAGGGATTAGACCCAGAACCTTGTACAGGCTAGACCTATTCTATCACCATTCAGCTTCAGCCTCAGTCCAAGGCTCATCTTTTTTTCCCCTCTTTCTTCTTTTTGTTTTTCAAGACAGGATCTTTCTCTATAGTCCTAAAACTAGCTTTGCAGACCAGGCTGGCCTTGAACTCAGAGCTCCACCTGCCTCTGCCTCCTGAGTGCTAACATTAAAGGTATGTGCCACCACCACCTGGCTCCAAGGTACACCCTAAAATTCAAGTGCTCTTATTAGCACATATTAACTATGCATAATAATGGGTTTCATTGTGACAGATTCATACATGCATTTGGATCATATCCATGGGTTACTCCCTCTCCCTCCTACTGATCTGCTTTCTCTTCTTATCTAG
Organism: Microtus ochrogaster; assembly: GCF_000317375.1. NCBI lineage: Eukaryota > Metazoa > Chordata > Mammalia > Rodentia > Cricetidae > Microtus > Microtus ochrogaster. Next base: position 4,173,790 of record NW_004949113.1, read on the forward strand.
CTCCTGACCCCAACTTTTCCAGAACTCTTTCGTGTCTTATTTTCTTTTCTTTTTGGTGACCCAATGACTTTGATCAGGGCTGCTTAGAGGAGCATAAAAAACTAATCAGTGGCCAGCCATACTGCAACCATTAAGTGCCTCCAGACCCTCAGGGAGACATTCTTACAATAGAATACAACACACCCATTAAAAATAATTGGGCCCTTATTCACTGATAAGCAGAGGCAGTTAGGTGGAAAAGTGGATAGAGAGTAACAGTAAATACTTGCATGGCATTTATTATAGGCCTTACACTGTTCCAAGTGCTTCACATACAGAGATTCCTTTTATTTTTTATTGTAAATTTATGAGATGAGTACTTCTTTCATCCCATTTTGTGGATGAGGACAGAGACTAATATTAAAGTAACCTGTCAAGGTCATGTGAAGTAGGAGAGATGGCTCAGAGTCCAGGATCTGAATGCTGGTGCCAGTATGCACACAGGACTCCATCCACGGCTCCACCCGGCTATTAACATGTCCAGACAGGAGAGCTGCAGAGTGTGCTTGCTTTAATTGTCTATATCAACAGCACTGATGAACCTTTCCTTACTTTCTAGACTTTTGATTCAGGAGTTCCATTTCTCCGAATTAATTCTCAGGAAAAATTATAAAAGAGAGGCAAACAAAAATATATGGGTAAGGATACTTATCACAGGTAAGAACAATAAACCTTGGGAGTCACACTAAATGTTCCCCGAGACTGGCTAGACGGGATGTGGTGTCTGCACAGGTAAACTAACTGATACTGACAGACAGATGGCCATGCCGCATTTGAAAAAGAAAGCCATGTGGGACCAGAAGACAAGAGGAAGAGGCTCAAGCGCCCTCTCCAGGCACGCCTCTGCCGCTCAGGCTATTTCTGCAAGGCCAGGTTTTCCACCTAAATGTCTATTACTCCCGTAACAGTAAAAGAAACTGTTCACTCTCTAAGCGGCTGACACCCCACTCCTCAACTATAAGACGGTAGACAGCAGAATCCTCAAGGGGTCTATGCCATTCACTGGATTCTCAGGAGACCACTAGCATAGAGTTCTCTACCAGCAGAAAAACAAGAAGCAAGCCCTCACTACATTAATTTCCTCCTTCAAAGACCATCTTCCAGGAGTACCAGGAAACCGAGAAGGCAGGGCTGCTTGCTTTGCACCGGCCAAGAGCACACCTTCTGTCTTTCTAGCCCAGTCGGAAAGACTGAGCCCCTCAGTCCGTTAGTGCAGACAAGCACTAAAGGTTGATCAAATAACGATGCACAATTCAAACATTTACCTTCAGAAAGTTTATCATACACAAACAAGCACAGGAGAGCCAAGAAGGGTTCAAGTTCAAGCCAATTCGTTTGCCCAGGGGCCCTAGAGAACAGGAGCATCACAATAAGCTGCCCACAGATGCCTGGGGTGGGAGTGGGGTGGCTCCCTTTGGTAGTGAAGGAGGGTGGATTGGTTGTGAAATACACTGTTTGGTAAGTGTAACCAGGCATCAAAAGGTCAGGATCCCGAGTGGGATCAGCATTCATGGGGAAGGGAAATGGGCAAGCTCAGTAAGAACAGCAGCGGTTCTCAGCCTTCCTAGTGCTGTGACCCTTTAATACAGTTCCTCATGTTGTGGTGACCACCCCCCCCCAACCAGAAAATCATTCTTGTTGATACTTCATAACTGTAATTTTGCTCCTTAGTTCTTAAGACCATCGGAGCTATGTATTATCCAATGGCTACAACCTACGGGTTGAGAACGGCTGGTGTATAGCGCCCATGACAGCTATTGGTACATCCCGACCAAACATCAGTTTAGGAAAATTTCAGAAGAGTTCGTCATCAATAATGCTTTCTGAGATTGGAAAAGACGGTATGGATTTCAGTTTCTGCTTTGAGACAGGGCTTCTCTGTGTAGCCCTGGCTGTTCCAGAACTCACCTTGTAGACCAGGCTGGCCTTGAACTCAGAGGTTTACCTGCCTCCGCCTCCCAACTGCTGGGATTAAAGGTTGCACTACCATGCCTGGAGTTCAGTTTCTGTCTTTAAGTAGTTGCCCACAAAGGAAGAAATCAGTCTTACACCTGACAGTCTTGGGCAGAGAAGTCAGGCAAAAGTGACTGGGCTGGGCCGTCACTCCTCCAAGACCTCCCTGCCCATAGGATGCAGGGCCAGGGTCCCATCCACACGCCTTGGACCTAGACAACCCACGTGACAAGTGTGCAGGGAAGTGTGTTGGGTCTGGGCACTGTTAGGTATTGAACACACAAAGGGACAAAGCATACTCCTTTCACCTGGGCCCACGATCTGCTGAGAGGACGGACAGACAGACTTGATGGCATTGGAATAAATGCCAGGAACTCAGGAGCAAGTCTCAGGAGTTCTCAGAGCTTGACGTGAAAAATGAGGGTGAAAACCAACACCAGAAGCACAGAGGCAGGAAGACCAGTCTGGGATTTCCCAGACAACGGGATCTGAGCCTGAGAAGTCAACACAATTCTAGCGGGGCTTGGGATGTAGCAAGTCCTTTTGAGCCTAGGAACTGTTCTCAAAGCTGTGAACAGACATGTGAACATGTGCCAATGTGTACAGATAAAACAGAAGAAAAACACCAGGTCAATAGTGAAAACTTTAACAGTTCCACTGGGCATCATGCCACAGCCTGCCATGGCAGCACTTGGGGAGAAGAGGCAGTTAAGAGCGACAGAGCAGCCCAAACCACTCTATCACCTGTCTCGCAGCTGTGACAAAGACAGGTAGGCAGCGTTTGATGGCTCTGAGTGTGACTGTGCATCTGTCACCACAGAGAAGGCAAGGCAGTATCAGCATCAGACAGCAGAGAGGCACGCTGGCTGCTCTCCTTTTAATTCAGACCAGGATCCCAGCCCATGTGGTGGTGGTGTCCACAGTAATGTTGGGTTTTCTCTCCTCAGTCAAACCTTTCTGGAAACACCCTAAATAGCACACCCAGAGGTGTGTTTCCATGGTGATTCTAAATCCAGTTAAGTTGACTATGAAAATCAACTACTGCTATACAGCAAGACCCTACCTTTAAAAGAAAACAAAGACCCACTAAGATGGCTCAGCAGGCAAAAGAGCTGCTACCAAGGCTGACAATCTGAATTCAATACCTGGAACTCATGAGGCAGAGGAGACTGATTCCTGCAAGCTGTCCTTGAAATAAAAACTTAAAGGGAGAACAAAGGAGCTGGAAAGATAGCTCAGCAGTTAAGAGCACCTGCTCCTCTTTCAGAGGACCCAGGTTCAAGTCTCGGCACCCACGTGGCAGCTCACAACTGTAGCTCCAGTTCCAGGGGATCCAGCACCCTCATACAGACGTACATGTAGGCAAAACAGCAATGCACATAAAATAAAAATAAATTCTTTTTAAAAAGAATGGACTTAAGTTTACAGACAAATGAAGATAATCATATTAAGTGAGTCAAATTAGTCTCAGGAAAAAAACCCAAGTATTACAAGCTTTTATTCATTTGCATGTCCTAGAGAGAGATTCTGAAACATATACCAATGACTTCAAAAGAGAAGCAGGAGTGTGGGGTTGGGGAGAGACTAATATGATGGGAAAGAGTGAGAAGGGGGAGGATAGTGAAGTAGGGGGGCAAGCTCAAAGTATATTATATACTTAAATGAAAATAACATTATGGCCGGGTGGCAGTGGCACATGCTTTTAGTCCTGGCACTTGGCGGGCAGAGGCAGGTGGATCTCTGAGTTCAAGACCAGAGAGGTCTACAGAGTGAGTTCCAGGACAGCCTACTGGAAAAAAAAAAATATTTACTGATGTATGTGCTTACACATAAAATGTATAGGGAGGCAAGAGGACAACTTACAGGAATCAGTTTTTTTTCTTCTTCCATCAGCCCTAGGGACTGAACTCATGTTATCTGGCTTGGCTGGGGGCAAGCACCTTTACCCAGTGAGCCATTTTGCCAGCCCCAATTATTTCTAAACTTTCTAATACAATGCCAGAATGCTTCCTTCCCTGGACATCTTTCCCAAAAAGCAGACTCACTTGACAATCACAGCCCAAAGGTAAACATGAATTTCTGGTTGAAGCCCAATCACAGCCCAAAGGTAAGCGTAACTAATATCTGTTTGAAGCAACAAAACCAGTTTACATGCACACTAACGCTCTTTTGCTTAGACAGCTCAAGATCAGAAATGATCTGAACTGTATGCTAGAAAAGCCCTGTCTATACTCCAAACTGTTTGCAAATATTCAGGAGGCAGCAAAACACACAGGTAGTCATCACCAAGACATACCAAAGAAGAGAAGGTCTACACGAGCTCAGATGCTGACCTGTAAGTGAAGAGACCATGGATGCTTGCACCCGGAAGAAGTGGGACCACTGCTCCTCACTGCTCACCATGTTTGCTTTGAGTTCTTTACTGTTAGTGCATCAGCGACTTTTCTTCAGTGCTAGGGATGGAACCGAAAGCCTTATCCATGGGAGGCAAGTGCTCTGCTACTAACCTATACATTTAGCTTTATTTTTAAAGTGCTTATCTATTTTTTTTAAAAAATTATTTATTTATTATGTATACAATATTCTGTCTGTAGGCCAGAAGAGGGCACCAGACCTCATTATAGATGGTTGTAAGCCATCAATCATGTGGTTGCAGTGAATTGAACTCAGGACCTTTGGAAGAGCAGGCAATGCTCTTAACCACTGATCCATCTCTCCAGCCCATGTGCTTATCTCTTTAAGATTTGTTTTGTTTGTAATTATACATTGTGTGTGCAATAAATGCGAGTGCAGGTGCCTGTGGAGGCAAGAGGTACTGATCCCCTGCAACTGGGGTGAACAGTCAACGTGCATCAAACCTGGGTCCTCTGTTCTTGCAGGAAACTCTTAACTCTGAGTCAGCTCTTTAGTCCCTAAAATGTTGTGCACTTGTACGATGCCAGGGGAACTTCCTCTCTGTACTAGGAAGTCACCACTCAGCCCACACTGCTAACTGCACTTAACTGGACCTTTTAATGTGATGTATCATCCCCAAAATACTGTAGTCAAAACTTGCGGCATGAAGATCATCACACCACTAGACCAAACTCTAGAAGGGGAATTACAATGCACCCAGATAGGTAAATGTTGCAGACAGTCACAGTCAACACATGCTGCAAAACCACTGAGTGGAACTCAAAACAGTATGACAATGACAACAACAATACACACAGACACACACATACACAAAGAGGTGAGATTGATTTCTATAAAAAGAAAGCAACTACAATGAGCAAACATTAATTAGATCCCTGTTTAGGAAAAAAGATGTCATAAAAGCACTCCTGGGATAATTGTGGAAATTCAAATACTTAAGGTAAGTAAATATTCTGAAATAATATTTTTATTATTCAAGGTGTGAGAGATTTGAGATGGGTCTTACCATGTTGCCCAGGTAGGCCTTGAACTTGAAAACCTTTTGCTCTAATCTCTGGGATGCCCAACATTCCAGGCTTAGTTATTAATTTTCATAATGGTATCACAGTTATGTAGGAAAATAATCCTATTCTTGAGAGATGCATGCAAAGACATTAACAGGTGGTATGATGAACTATTCAATTTACCTTCATAGAAGAGCAAAAGGATATAGGCATGTTTAAAATACTTTTCATTTTCAAAAAATTTTTAGATTTAACTTTGTGTATCAGTGTCTGACTTGTACATACGTGTACCATGTGCATGCCTGATGCCCACAGAGATCAGAGGGAATGTCGGATCTCTTGGAGCTGAAGTCACCCTGTGAGTGCTAGGAACCTAGGCCAGGTCCTCCGAAGGACCTGTAACCAATAGGCTACAGGACTTCTTAGGCAAATGTCTCCATACTAAAAATGGTTCCCAGTAAAAGAAGGGAACATACTAAAATGAAAAAGAATGTAGATGTATTATGGTTGCCAGACTAGGACACTGGAACAGAAAAACAACTTGAGCAAGAAAAAGACTGAAACCCAAATAAAGTCTGATATATATATATATATATCAGACTTT
>NW_004949113.1:4179904-4182696 GCF_000317375.1 Microtus ochrogaster
TATATATATATATAGAGAGAGAGAGAGAGAGAGAGAGTTAATGTTCCTCTGAGGCATTCAGGCACTAGGCTTGACAAGCATAGCATGGTTATGTAAGATGCTGCTGGGGAAGCTGCATGAAGAACCTCTCTGCAACCTCTCTGCATCATCTTTGCAAATTTCCTGTAGATCTAAAGTTATATCAAATAAGCAGTTTTTTAACATGAAGGCAAGCATAATGCAAAATCAGACATTTTATTGTATTTTAACATAACTGAATAATTAGGGTTCAATACAACAGTGACCTCATACAACTCTCCTGTTTGACATAAAAATACTGTATAGATGAGAAAGTCTCCATGGACTATAGTTAAAGACAGCCACGGTTGTGGTCAGGGCTTGCACAGCAGAGCTGCAGTCAAGCGGGAACCTTGACTCTTGGAAGACGTAAAGCTGCCATCTGGGCCACAACCAGCTACCCTGTTCTTCAGACTTCTCAGCACACCCTTAGTTCCGTAAGGACATGGGTTGGAGTGCCCGTTTTGGTGGCACTGACTTAAAAAGAACTGCAAAAAGAGACAAAGCCGTATCATTTTCCATCCCAGTAGCCAACTTGTCCCAAGGCCCAGCCTCATCAGGACCAAACTTACCTGTGCAATTCTCTAACAGGCTGAAGTTTCCTTATTACTTCACCAAATCCTGAATCTTACTGAAGGGCAACATGGAGCAGTTCCCAACCCCTATCTCCAGGGAGTCACATACATGGCCTATAGGTTCCTCCCTAAAAGATGAAGATGCCCCTTCCTGCCAGATTCCCAAACCCAACTACCTCCTGGGTACACCCAGATCCATGCTAACCAGGCTCACAACTTTTGTTGTGACATTCTATAGCTCACAACTGTGGTGGGTACGGGCAGGTGCTCGTAGGAGAGTCCTTTGGGCTGCTGTCTGAGGCAGGCTGTAAATGAGAGGGTACCACTGAACTCAGGCAAAAACCCAAGAAATCAATTCACTGAGATCATGAAGTGATAAAGGACACAGGGTATGGGATCCTCGCTCCACAGTGTGCAGTCTTGGCTCCACTAGGCACTTGAGTGTGACTCTGGGCAAGTTAATACTTTCTGTGCCTTGAGCAGCTCATCTAGAAAGTGGAGGTGACCATCACACCACGGTCACAGAAATGTTCAAGATCTGACAGCAGCTGAAAAGATGGATGACCCAGCCATTAAGTACTTTCTGCTCTTGTAGAGAACCCAGGTTCATTCTCTGTCACCCACACCGTGGCCTACAACCATCTCTAACTATTCCAGGGGATCCTATGCCCTCCTGACTTCCTCAAGCACCAGACACATATGTGTTGAACAGACACACATGGAGGCAAAACACTCAGACACAGAAAATAAAACTTAAACAGAAAAAAAAACATTTTAAATAAAAAAAAAATCTCCAAAACCTACATGGCACATCCAGGTCTGGTACCCAGTGGGGGTCTGATGTATCCTAATAGTTACTGATCTACTTTGTACCAATATGCTTCCCGCTGTCCTTTTTTATGGGGAGAAGGGGTTGTACATATTTTTATATTTTAATTCATTTAATGTGTGTGTGTGTGCATGCGTGTGCGTGTGGGTGTGCTTACAGGTGGACAAGTTAGGGACTGGATGAGAGATGGGCACCGCTGCATCCAGCTGTAATGTACATTCCGGAATCAAACGTGGATTTGCCATAGTTGTGCAGTTAGCTTTATACACTGAGCCATCTTCAGGCTTATGTGTGTGTTCTGAGACACAGCTTTATGTAGCCCAGGTTGGCCCCGAACTCATTATTAGCTGAGGATGACCTTAAACTCCTGCTCTGCCATACCTGGCTTATATGGTGCTGAGGATTGGTCCAGAGCTTCATACATCCTCAGGCAAGCACTATGCCAACCAGCTGCCTTTCTGTTTTAAAAAGCTCCCCCCCAATCATCAGTTTTGTTGTCTGGGGACTAAGAGAGCCTTCAGAAGCCATGGAGTCCCATCTTAGGGGCAATTAAAGTTCTTTAAACTTCTCCCAAGGAAGTCCAGCCATTCCAGCCGTGTCAAAACCAGTCATACTATTTGGGAGCTCATAAGGTGGAGCCACAGGCAAAGCTTGCTCCACACATGCCACCATTTTATAAATGTGCAGATCACAACCACAGCAACACCTCTGTATGGGAGAGCAGGCCTGCCTTCCTCCCATGAAGGGGAGCCGCCTGCTCCTTTGATTCCAACAGAATCTACAGAGGCTCTTAGAGATTCAAGACCCACAGCTGACTGGCGGCATTATGAGAAGACATTCCTTTGGCCCACTCTCCTGGTGACAGAGGTTAGTGCTGGTGTATTATTAGCACCTCTTTGGATTTTAGTAACCCTCATTGTAGTCAGAAGCAAGTAAGCTTTAAGCTTAAGCCACTGAGGCAGACAAGAGCATCTAGCAGGAATTTAATAACACTGTCACGTGCATATTTTTCCTATGGTTACCATCCATCCACAACTGACAATGATCTCCATTTATGAAAGAAACATTTCTTATATATGTGTGCAACTTTAGAAAGAAGTGGGAGAAAGTCAGGCAGCAGTGGTGCAATCCCAGCACTCCGGAAGCAGAGGCCGTCACCTCTATGGATTTCTGTGAGTTTGAGGCCAGCCTGGTCTACAGAGTTGAGTTCTAGGACAGCCATGACTACACAGAGAAAGTCTGTCTTGAAAAACAAAAACAGCCAGGTGATGGTGGCACACGCCTTTAATCCCAGCACTCGGGAGGCAGAGGCAGGCGGATCTCTGTGAGTT
>NW_004949113.1:4182796-4219173 GCF_000317375.1 Microtus ochrogaster
AAAAAAAAAAAAAAAAAAAAAAAAAAAAAAAAAAAAAAAAAAAAAAAAAGAAAGAAAGAAAGAAAGAAAGAAAGAAAGAAAGAAAGAAAGAAAAACAAAAACAAAGCAAAGCAAAACAAAACAAAGAAATCAGGTTTACACCGAGTAAAAACATAACACAGCCTTCTGATACCCTCACTGGCCCAGAGCTGGGCTGCTCACTATGGTCTCTTCAATACAGATGATGGTCACGTGAACAATTAAAATTAAATGAACTTAAAAATTTGCATACTCTGGGTAATGGTGGCACATGCCTTTATTCCCAGCACCTGAGAGGCAAAGGCAGGCGGATCTCTGTGAGTTTGAGGCCAGACTGATCTACAAATGGAATTCCAGGACAGTAGGGCTGTTACACACAGAGAAACCTTCTCTTGGGGGGAAAAAATGCATACTCATGCTAGATGTGGTGACACACACCTTCAGTTCCAGAATATGGGAGGCAAGGAAGGTGGATCTTTCTGGACTATAGAGTGAGTTCCAGGACAACCAGGGCTATGTTAGACTGTTCAAAACACAAAAGGTTACACACTCAGTCACAGTAGCCACATTCAGTACCCAACACACGCAAGTGGTAAATGATGCAGTGTTCACAGTGTGGCTGCAGAACTCGTCCCTCACCACAGAAAGGACTCTTGGCGAGAACACCACTCGGCTCAAATGTTACTCACCTGACAATGGAGCCAAAAGGCTTGGTTTCTCCCCAAGTAGTGGCCTTTTGACTTGCACAGCAGGGGAATATCCTAAGGGAGCAGGCCTCTTAGATGGGCCTACCTGACGCAAGGAGGTGGGAAACAGACCTTTGGGGTTGCCCAGTCCTGCAGAGAATGAAAGCCAAAGCATAAACAGGAAGACACGTCCAGCTGCTCTCCCCTTCAGAAAGAGCCTAAAGGAGGAGCAATCTGAACTCCCAGCAAGCTCCAACTTCTCGCAATGAGATAGTTCTTAGTGGTCCAGTCTAGGGTAGGAACCAATCAGGTCTTCTGTCTAGAGAAGGTCTTTAGGCTAAGGATGCTCTCCCCAGACCCTTAATTTGTATGCTTTGTTTTGTTTTTATGTTTTCTGTGACAAGATCTGGCTATGTAGTCTGGGTTTGCCTTGCACCACCTGGCCCAGAAGTTTACTGTTTTAAACCACTATTCAAATATACATACAATAACCTGAATTTTCTTTCTTGTCCCCAAATCCTAAATATTTACCAACTAAAACTTCAAAAGGAAGTGTGAAAATCTGGGTCCAATCCCAGTTTACTCTAATTCTCTGGTCCTCTCACCCTCCCCTTCCCACACAGTCTTTAAAAAGGATTCTTTAAAAAAGATTGATTTATTCTGCCACACGGTGGAGGATCATGCTTTTAGTCTCAGCACACAGGAGGCAGAGGCAGGTGAATGTCTGTGAGTTTCGAAGCCAACCTGGTGGTGCACCTTTAATCCCAGCAGATTAAAGGAGGCAGAAGCAGCTGGGTTTCTGAGTTCGAGGCCAGCCTTGTCTACAGAGTGAGTTCCAGGACAGCCAGGGCTACATAGAGAAACCCTGTCTCAAAAAAAACAAAAAAAAAACAAAACAAAAATCAACATATGTAACTTGCATGCACAATGATGTCCCAAAGCTATGGATGGAACTGAGGGTAGAACATTTGCTTAGCTCTTATGAGACCCTGGGTTCTACCCCAGCACTAGGAAGAGTTGAGGGGCATTCCTAACCATAAATCTAACTTGAAAGAGCAGGTGAAAAGTCATTTTGGGAGGCTGGAGGGTGGTTTGGGGGTTAGGAGCTCTGGTTATTCTTCCAGAGGACCAGGTTCAAGCTCCAGTACCCACGAGGTGGCTCACAGTCATCTGTAAACTCACTCTCAGAAGACCTGGGCACCAGACACACATGATTCATAGATATACATATAGGCAAAACACCCATACATATAAACTTTACATTTTCTAAACATTATGAAAAAAGAAAAGCCATGCCTTTCATCATGACCTCACCGGCAAGTTCTTCTTCAATGTGGTAAATTGAAAATGTGCTCTTGGCAACCATTCCTCCCCAAACCTAATTCAAACACCAGGGAAGCAGAGGAAAGACAGTCCTGGGGTTAGGAAGGTGAGGACCTAGGGGTGCTCTGCGGGAGATAAACTCCATCCTTAGAACTGAAAAGGGACCAAAAAGGCTCAGCCACTGGCACAGAGAGGTTGGTGCTGAGAGCCAGCCAGGCCTGATTTGATGTCTGAACACTATGTGGTTAGACTTCAGCCAGGCCTCCTCCCAGAGGGAAGAGATGGGTCTGAGTGACAAGATCCAGTTAGGACTGAGGTTAGTTTTGAGAGCTTTCAGGTCTGCAGTGTTAAACCAACCTGAGGCAGATCCCATCACACAGAGAAGGGGGACAGGGAGGCTGGAGGGATGGCTCAGTGGCAAAGAGGACTTGTTCTAACAACAGACCCAGAGTTGGTTCCCAGCACACACATGATGTCTCATGAGTGTCAGGAACTCCAGTTCCAGGGGTTCAATGCCCTACTCTAAAACCTCAGTGCGCACCAGGAAATGCATGTTGTGCACACACATACACAGGGGCAAACTCACAAGTAAAATCGATAAAATTAAAAAGCTACAGAGATAAAACTTCTTTAGAAGACTGCCATCATTCAGAAATAAAACCCTCAAAAACATGTGAATTTAGAGTAGGGATTATGAGAACCCAGTTTAAACAGCTCTAGCCATGGCCATAAAGCTCAGTAGAAGGATTTCTTCTAAGTTCTGTGTCTCCTTCAGGAGGAAACCCAAAGCACAACATCTGTTCCCCGAGGGAAGAGACACCGCTGGAGGAGATCTGCTCTGTGTCGTACAGACAAGCACTGACCTGGTGCTGGGAGGGGGACAACTTCCTGCCTGTCTCCAATGAGGGGCTTGATAGAGCGGGGAGGAGGAATATCAAGTAAGGGCCGGGGGCCAGAGACTGGCAGCAGAGGAGGAGGCTTGCTCACAACGGGGGTGATCTTGCCCTGAAAGGAGGCAGGCATGCTGCTGGCGGATGAATCCGGAGCCTCGCATTCTAGAAAAGTAAAAAGAATCAATGGCTAGCAGAAGCTTGCCGTCCAGGCCAGTGAGCCTTTCAGGCTATTCAAAGAAGTTTCACTTCTGCTTATTCAAGAAAGTCTTCTTTCCTTTAACTGATTTAGAAGGTCTATAATAAAAAGAAACAGGACTAGGACTGTCATGTTTTAACTTTATAGATTCCACCCACCCTGAGAAAGTAAGTATAATAAGTATATAAAGCTAAACCCACTCTCTCTTGTCAGATGAACGAGTCATTAAAGCTTTAATGCATCCCAGGTGTGCTGCACAGCAGCTCCTTTTCCCTTGAAGGGACAAGTGGTTATTATTTTTGTCTCACACACTTCATTCAAAATGAGAAAGCTACTACTTATTAATTTACTTATTGGTTTTTTTTTTTTTTTTTTTTTTAAGACAGGTGTTCTCTGTGTCACCCTGGCTATCCCGGAACTCACTCTCTAGACCAGGTTGGTCTCAAACTCAGAAATCTGTCTGCCTCTGTCTCCCAAGTGCCAGGATTAAATGAGTGTGACTGACACCATGCTCAGTTAGAAAGTCACTACGCTTAGCTGGGCGGTGGTGGCACACGCCTTTAATCCCAGCACCCAGGAGGCAGAAGCAGGTGAGTTCAAAGCCAGCCTGGTCTACAGAGCTAGTTCCAGGACTGGCTCCAAAGCTACAGAGAAACCCTGTCTCAATAGATAGATAGATAGATAGATAGATAGATAGATAGATAGATAGATAGATAGATAGATAGATATAAAGTCACTATTTTAAGAGGCGAGCTCATAAATGAAATGTTCTTTAAACTCCTCAAGATTAAGAACCATATACATCTTTAACATATAACATTGGTCAATGTTGTAAGCATGTTGGTGTTAACAAAAAATGATACGCAGAGCCAGGAGGGAGGAAATTATAAGCCTATGTGTGGACAGAGGTCATTCTACTTACTATAATTTAGTTCAACATATGATATGAAAGTAGAAAGGGAACCACTGGGGATGGAAGGAATAACCAAAACTAAGAATGCATGAAAAAGCAGCTTGGAAACCTACTACGTTGTAAAGCCAACTTAAAGGAAAAAAGGAGGGAGTGTCAAGATGGCTCAGTGGATAAAACACTTGCTGTACAAGCCTGAGTTAATCCCTGGAGCCCATGTAAACAGGGAAGGAAAGAACCAACTCCACCAAGTTGTTCTCTGACTTCCACATGTATGTTGTGGCACACTCATGTCCTCTATGTACACATCATGCATGTGCATATAACCCTGAGTGGTTGAGCAATGCTGCTCCGTAAGCCACCAGTTGTGAAACACAAGTCCCAATAGTAGGTGTGGGATACCTCCCTATGTGCTATTGGTTAGGGAATTTCCAGAGGTCATTGCCACTTCTCTTGGCTGCCTAGCAGAAGTAGACTGTAAGGTTCTACTGCTGTAGACACACACTGTGTTACGTGTTACAGGATGTAGAGAAATCGGGCTAGTACAGAGCTGGAGGCTGATGGGATAAAGCCATCAACAGTCCTACTCAGTCATGGATACTGCATACTGTGATACTGACCAGCCAGGCTCAGTGCTCAGTGGTGCTATCATGTGACCTAAAGGTTGTAGGGGTATCCAACCACTTGATGATTGGAGTTTACACCACTCCAAGGAGGAAATTCACAACTGATATTGTAAACCTGGTCAAAAAGAGATGGTGCTGGCTGGAGGTCATGGGCCTTAGGGAAAAAGCTACTGTTGTTTTGCTAAGTGGACATGTTGTCAAATCGACTGTAAATAGTTACATTTATACTCACAGTGCTGGTCTCAGTCTTGCACAGAGAAGTTTTAGTTAATGCAGCCACTCAAACCTGGTGGAGGTGCTGAGAATAGGTGCTCAGCCTTCAGTGGGACACCTCTCTATCAATCCTCCCACCCACCCTGCAGGCTGAGGAGGGGGCAGAAAGCAGAGCTGGAGGAAGAGAGATGGTGTTGTGACGTGCAGCCTTCTGAACACCACATGGCTGCCACACTCACGGATGCATGGTAGGTCGATGTGGGTGCCCAAACAAGTCTGGACCTGCCAATGTTCTGTCATGGGTTGAGGAGCTGTGGGCAGCTAATGGCTGCTGGGAAGAAAGGCAGTCGTTTCTTTCAGTGGTGTAGCCACTAGTGAGCTGCTTGTGCTCCAGTAAATAATCCACACCAGTGCTTATGCAAGCAACCCTAATTAGACTCAGCAGGGCACAAAATCCAGTCATGAAAGCAGTGAGGGCACTTGCTGCGAGAAAGGTGAGCTCAACAGGACTGAGACAAGGGAAGAAAGGGTAATGAGGTACAGATGATCAGAGTTCATTATGGATATGCATAACGGTATCAAAGAATAAGTCAAAAACTGTACTCTGGGGCCAGCGATAGCTCAGCTAGTAAAGATGTTTGCCACCAGGCCTGACAACCAGAATTTAATCACTTGGACCCACATGGTAGGAAAAAAAAAAAACCAATTCCCACAAACTGTCTTCTGATCCAAACCTGCACATACACACAGCAATAAATGCAAAACATTTATCTTAAATATATTTTTAAACATCTGATTCAAAAGAAACTCTAATCTTAAAAGAAGCATTTTAGTGTGTAAAGGTTAGAAACCCATGCTGACCAGTTCCTTTTGTATCACTCACACACATGAATGCACATGAGCGTGCGCGCGCACACACACACACACACACACACACACACACACACACACACACACACACACACACACTTCTTTCTCTGGATGAGAAACCTAGTTTTCTTTCACACACGGATTTATAGAAAAAGGATGTGCCCAGAGTCCAGAACTCAGAAGGGAAGGGACAGAGCCGTGTACCTTGCAGCTGCTCTTTCCTGGTTGTTAGGTAGTCCATGAGCAGGCCCAGCTCGTCACTGTACAGATGCTTCCCCTCACTCAACAGGAAAAGAAGGTAACAGATGCTGGCTGGTGGAGAGTAACTGGCCAGGTGCTCACGGGCCAGGAAGTCATCCACCAGCTCAGAGGCCCTCTGAGAAATCCCAGTGCTTTGTCCAGCGCAAAATCTCTTCAATTCTCTAGCCACTAGGAGCAGGGCATCCTCCAGCGGCATATGTCGATGTACTAGAGACAAGAACAAGCTGCTTTAGCATACAGGTCTCTTCTCTATTTTAAAGAAATTTTTATAAAATAAAATAATGAGAAAGGACAAGTCAGAAAACGGATAATCCACCTGCGAACTGTACTAGCTGTGGTCTTTGATGCAGATGTGACACTGACTAGTACCCTCCACAGCAGGAGCTTTATTTAATTTCAAAACAGACGCTACTTCTTATTTAAAAGTTATACAAAGGCTAGGCCTGGTGGTACATGCTTTTAATGCCAGCACTTGGGAGACAGAGAGCCTCTGGGAGGTCAGCCTGGTCTACATAGTGAGTTCCAAGACAGTCAAAGTTACATAGAGCTGTGGTTCTCAACCTTCCTCAGGCTGTGACACGTTAATACAGTTCCTCACGTTGTAGTGACCCCCAACCATACAATTATTTTCATTGTTACCTCATAACTGCAATTTTGCTATTGTTGTGAATCATAATATAAATACCTGTGCTTTCCGATGGTTTTAGGCAACCCCTATGAAAGGGCCATTCAACTCCACAAAGGGGTCATGGTTTTAAGAACCACTGATAGAGAGAGGCCCGGCTCAAAAAAATTGTTTAAGTGAATACATAAACTATAACAAGCAACAGCTGTAGGAATACATGGGCTAAGTGTCAATAAAATTAATTTTAATTATTTACTTAGTGTATATGTGTGTGCAAGAGTGTTTGGAAGCACAAGTGCATAGGCATGGCATACACGTGGAGGTGAGGAAACAACTTTTCAGAAGTCGTTTCCCCCTTCTACTTTGTTTTGAGGAGGGTCTCACTTCTATTGCTACACACCGTATACTCCAGGCTGGCTGGCCCATCAACTCTGAGTAATTCTCTTGTTACCTCCCATCTTGCCATAAAAAGTGCTGTGGTCACAGACCACACCTGACTTTTAGTATGGGTTCCTGGCATCAACCTCAGGCCATTAGGCACACAGCAAGCATTTTCACCCACTGAGCAATTTCCTAGGCCCAGAAATTCTTTATTTTTTATTTTTCGAGACAGGGTTTCTCTGTAGCTTTGGAGCCTGTCCTGGAACTAGCTCTGTAGTCCAGGCTGGCCTTGAATTCACAGAGATCCACCTGCCTCTGCCTCCCAAGTGCTGGGATTAATGGTGTGTGCCACCACCTCCCGACTGGCCCAGAAATTGTTAAGAAACCTAGTTTTTACAAGACCAAATTATCACATTAAAAAATAGAACCCAAAGTCAAATGTGACACCACATGTGTACTCTCAGCACTTGAGAGGCAAGGCCAAGTTCAACATCATCCTCGTCTTCTTAGCACATCTGATGCCAACGTGGAGTACATGAGACCACATCTGAAGCAAACAACACCCAGAAACAAGGGAAGGGACAAGAGGAAACAATGCGGGGAAATGTGGCCAAAGTACGTGATGTACTTGAACAATGCCATTATGGTACCCAGCACTTTACGGTGATCTCTAATAATGGAAGAGGATGATAGAGCAAAGAATAAAAAGCTGAAAGGTGAAGGTGCTCTGACTACAGCATCAGGGCGCAGTACTGAGAGGAAGAGGACATCAGGAGAGAAGGGCAGGACTGGAAAGCACAGCCGTGACAGGGTTTCTCTGTGTAGCCCTGGCTGTCCTGAAACTTGCCCTGTAGACCAGGCTGGCCTTGAACTCACAGGGATCCACCTGCCTCTGCCTCCCGAGTGCTGGGATTAAAGGTGTGCACCACCACTGCCTGGTTTATAAAGCGCATTCCAGAATAGGCTCCAAAGCTACACAGAGAAACTCTGTCTGGAAAAACAAAAACAAACAACAACAACAAAAATACTCAACAAATAGTCTACCTAGTTTGTGATGATTTCCTAAATGATCTTGCATGATGTCAACACTTAAAAAGCAAAACATAATTAGTCTTTCTCACAACTTACTCAAATTAAACATTTCCCAGGAGAGTGAGATTTGTAATTATTGAAAGAGTGTGTTCTTTTACATTTCTAGAACGTATGTGCAAAGTAACTGTGATTTTTGCCTTCTAAACTACCAAATACAGAAAAACCTTAATTTCACACTCTCAAGTGTAGTACTGAATGAAAGTTGGCAGGTAGGCAAAAGAGATGCCATGATTCCAATAAAAGAGCTCAGCCGCTCCATGGCAGAAACAAGAGCTCATCATTCTTCTCCCTCCAGACCCAATGTGACAGCTGAATGTAGATTATTAACCCTATATTCACTTCTCTATCAGGTCTCAAAGTTACAGGGATGAGTTAATTCTAGCTACTAGCATCCCATGGGCTCTGTTCAAGGGAAAGAGCTTCTGACTTAGCAACGAGCCTCTGATGCTGCTGAGACAGGTGACCCAGAGTCTGCAGGAGAAGCATGCTCAACTGCTGCTAACCAGCACGGAAAAGAAGCCAGGTATACAGAGCCTAGGATACAGGAGACACTTAGTGCATCCAGACTGAACAGAAGAGTGCAGGGGCTTCTGAAAGAAGACTAGAAAACTCAGTAGGTGTGGGTGAGACTCCCATGAGGCTCTCCCCCTGCATCCAGAGGGAAAAATGCCATTTTCAGCCTCTGTCTGTAGTGGACAGAATCAAGACAGGACAGGAAGAGCACATTTGAGCACAGTGGAGAAGATGAAGGATGTGCTTATATGAGCGCATCTGCCTAAGCTTGTACAATCGGAGAGCAAAAGGGGATTGTTTCACTGGGCGGTGGTGCCGCCCACCTTTAATCCCAGCACTTAGGAGGCTGAACTCAAGGCCGGCCTGGTCTACAGAATGAGTTCCACTCTACTCAAGACTACATAGTGAGATCCTGTCTGAATGAACAAACTAACAAAAAGGGTGTGTCTGTGTGTGTTAATTTTCATGTATTCTCATGAATGCCAGAACAAAGAAATGGATGAGAAAGCATAGAAAAAGCATACTTTAAAAAAAAAAAAAGAGTCAGGGTCAATGTCCCCAAAGGCCCAAGTGTTAAAGGGTTGGTCTCCAGCCATTAGGATGAGAAGTAGGGCCCAGCAGGAAAGAGTCAGATCACCAGAGCGTTCTCTGGAAAGGGACACTGGGCCTGGTCTCCAGCTCTCCTTTCACTCTCCAATGGTCCAGGGAAGCCGCTTCCTTTGACACCCCTGCCATGACAGACAGTCTCGGCAGGACCCACTACCAGGGCTCTAGATGAACTTAGATGGAAAACTAAGAAACTGGGATCAACAAGCCTCCTCTCTTTTTAAGTTGAACATCTTTTTTTCCCCCATAGTGAGGGGAGGTAGATTAATAAAAAGTTTAAGAGAATCCTTGGAAAAAGAAGAAAGGACCTGTGAAACTTAACCATCAAGAATATAAAAGCTAGTGGTAAGATTTGGCCAAAATCTCTACAGATGGCAATCCGTTATTTTAGGCTCTTTTGTATTTGAGACAGGGTCTACATAGCCCAGACTCCTGGGCTCAAGTGACCCATCCTTCTGCCTCTGCCTCTCAAGTTCTGGAACTAAATGTGGAAGCCTACCATATCTGGCTGTGTGATCCTTACACAGATGCAGTAAAGGTGACTTAGGTTTCAGTTTTCAGCAATACATAGAAAAAGTACTTTGTGGTACCTGCAAGACTTTCTTCCTCAACTAAAAGCAGTTCAGCTACAAACATGACCCTTCAAAGCATGCCAGCATTCAAAGAAAAGACACCTCATGTTTAAAGCAGGGTTTGTCTCCAGAGACACTTTTAGAACTGACACTTACTTTTGATGGATTCATGAAGCATGATTACAGTACAAGAGGAATATTTCACATTAGACTGCTCCACGAGAACACAAAAGGGGGAACCATCATCTTTAACATCCTGCAGTGCGCGAGTGAAGTCCGATTCTGAGGCAAGGTGAATTATTTCCACTACAAGACCACGATCCCGCAGGCGGCAGCCTATGGCTGTCGCATAATCCCTTAAGACACACACACAAACACACACACACACAAATAAATAAAGAAAAATGCAGGTTACTTTTCAGTTCAATAGAAGAAAAAAGTCCACATTACTACTACACATTGAAGCAAGCAAAGAGTAAGACAATGTTTTTATTTTATTTATCTTAGTGAAGTGCCATCTTTTCTGAACTGTAAAATCCTTTATAAGATTGACTACGTGTATAATTTAGTAAAGAAAGCACAGCAGGCACAGTGGCATATGTCTTTAATCCCAACACGTGGGAGGCAACGATAGGAGGATCTCTGTGAGTTCAAGATCAGCCTGGTCTACATATCAAGCTACACAGGACAGCCAGGGCTACATAGTGAGACCTTGTCTTGAAACAAACCAAACACTGTAGAAGCTGCTTTTGTTTGGTATACTGGGTACTGTGCTGAGTAAGCACCATGAGTAGCCTATTTTTTAAAATGGAAGCCTTCAGGTGTTCTTTGATGATGTCATGTCAATTGAGAGGCCATAAAAGAAGCGTGAGATTATTTTAAAGGACAGGTAAGAAGACTACTCCAAAGAACAAGACAGCCTTCACCTCGGTTGGCTAAGAGAGGCCCTCACCATGCCATTTCCATGAGGAGGGTCCTTCCTATGGAGAGGACGAGTGACGCTGGAGTCTGCCAGCATTCACCGCTCGGTAACCAGCCTCGGATCAAAACCTTTCGTGTCCTGCTTCCTCAGCCTCCATCCTCAGTCAGTCTCCCAGGCCTCTCTGAGTGATGTGGTCATTGTTGCCTAATAATTACTTAAAACCCGCAAAGCCCTGCTCTGCAACCTAACCGGCATTCTCGTTTCTGGCAAGACATTCATTGGAAAAAGCAAAACAAGTAAATAACAGAAATTACCCGAGTCCATCTAAACAGGCTTCAAACACCCCATTCTCTTGCCAAACAGATTAAGCACCCCTGGATAACCAGCCCTCCCCTTTCCTTCTGTTTTCCCTCTGCCATTCTGTTTCTTAAGTCACATACTAGTCCTCAGCTCAGAGACTCAATGCCAGTGACATTATTCTCTGCAATCTCTTTAACTTCTCTCCAAACTAACGGTAACCCACTCTTTCTCATATGAATATTCAGTTGCTGGTGGAACAAGCCCTCAGTACATTTGATCGCTCTCTCTTTTAAGACAATCCCATGTAGTGCTGGCTAGCGTAGAAATCACTGTGCAGCCAAGGATAACCTCAAATTCTGATACACCTGTCTACATTTCCCAGTACTAGACTTGAAAGCGTGAACTGGGGTAGAATCCCTCATAACTGAGCTATACTGTCAGTCCACATCTGCTCTTCTAGCTGTAATGTGTACGCTTTATCCTATTACACGGCACCTCTCACAAACAGTATTTGTTACTGAATTATAATTATGCTCCTGTGCACAGAGCTTTACATGTAACAAGTCAGTAAAATGCATGTTTTACAAAACTAAAGACTGGGCCTGGAGAGATGGCTTAGTGGTTAAGAGCAAGCATTGCCTGCTCTTCCAAAGGTCCTGAGTTCAATTCCCAGCAACCACATGGTGGCTCACAACCATCTGTAAAGGGGTTTGGCGCCCTCTTCTGGCCTTCAGGCATACACACAGACAGAATATTGTATACATAATAAATAAATAAATAAATATTTAAAAAAAACAAAACTAAAGACTGTTAGGATGACAGGAAAACATGTTTCTGGCAATTTAGCAAAATATAGATGATTTCAGAAAATAAACTCAGGAAGGAAACAACAGTTCATACAGCCCATGTGCCAAAGCCATCCCAGAAATAATTCCTATTAGATGACATGAACTGAAAATTAGCATTTTGCAGTATAAAGGAATGAATCAACCAGCTGATGTTTCACTGTAAACCTTACTGACATCGAAGTGACACAAGACCAGACAGCATGCCTTGCTTACAGGGCCCCAGCAGCTGCAGACACCTGTGGCGGACAGAGCTCTTTGCTGCATCCTCTCCGGTGTTCTGATCCATGGCTGAACACCAGGCAGGAGTTAGCAACATGTGAGGAGTAGCTTCTAATGCCACTCTAGGTGGAGAGGAGAGGAAATGCAGCCTCAGACAGTCTGCACTACAAGACCGCCCTCAATTAGAGCCACCGCCCAACTCTGCTGATGGGAAGACAGCCAGTGCATCAGGATCATGCTTAGTCCAACAAGCAGCTGGAGTCAGCCACAGTTCTAAACGAAATACGAGATGATCCATGTCAGATATATGATACTGCTACAAATGCTAAGAAAGCTAATCTAAGGGCTGGGCAGTAGTTCAGGTGGCAGACAACTGGCCTGGCATGCACAAATCTCTAGCACCATATAAACTGGGAGTTTATGCCACATGTTTATAATCCCACTAAGGAGGGGAATGTATGAAAACCACAAGTTCAAAGTCATCTTCACCTAGATAGCAAGTATGAGGTCAGTGTAAGCTATATAAGACTATATTAAAGGGGGTGGGGAGGCCTGGAGAGATGACTCAGAGGTTAAGAGCACTGGCTTTCCCAGAGAACCTGAGCCAACCACACAGTGGCTCACACCATCTATAATGAAATCTGGTGCCTTCTTCTGGCATGCAGGCATATATGCAGACAGAACACTGTATACATAATAAAAAATAAATATTTAAAGGGGGGGGGGAATAAGGAAAGCCAAGCTACCTAATCTACCTAGGCATTGTGGCTCAAACCTGTGACTAGTACTTGGGAGACTAAGGCAGCAGGGTTGCCAGGAGTTCACAGTCAGCCCAGGCTACACAATGAGACTTTGCCTTTGGGGAGGGATGGGGGAAGTTTATTTAGCCAAAGACTAATGCCAAAGCAGTCTTGTGGCAAAATTGCTAAATGCTGAGGCAGCAAACCTCCTACACATGCTGAGTCTTTTCCACCTCTAGGTTTAAAATCTGTTTAAATTACTCAGATTAATCCAAGGCATTTCTGGACGTCTTTCAATTAAGCAGACATTCCATCATTTGACTGTGAAAGGAATGGCCCTCTCCCATGCTGTGACTGACCTCATTTCTTCTAGCTACTGTCTCCCAAGGTCCAACCCAAATGCCCTACAAATGAAAAGGAGCTATAATTTTGCTTTTGAATGGTGAATAAAATTTCTGAGTTGTAAAATTGCAGATTAAAAAAAAAAAGGAAAGAAGAACCCGAGGAAGAGGAAGACGACAAAGATGGTTCAACACTGCCTTCATAGAGTCATGCTTCACATATGCCTGACATCACACAGTAGAGTTCTGTTCATCGGATGACCCTTAGCATCACGTAGTGAGTGATACTGTGACAAGTGCACAGCCCTCAAGCCCACTGCTTGTCTACTAGTCAGACTCTGCCAGGCTCACGTATGGTACCACTCATGACATCACTGTCATTACGATGTAAACAGAGGCGATTTTAAGACAGCACGGAAAAGTCCCAATGTATGAGATGGGCAGACTAAAAGGGGGGTGGAGTGGGAGGAATGCAAGCAATAAAGACAATCTGAGTAAGACAGGACCCTGGA
The DNA here is from genome assembly GCF_000317375.1 of Microtus ochrogaster. Lineage (NCBI taxonomy): Eukaryota > Metazoa > Chordata > Mammalia > Rodentia > Cricetidae > Microtus > Microtus ochrogaster. Next base: position 4,196,464 of record NW_004949113.1, read on the forward strand.
AGTGATGCCCCTACTTCCAATGTACTTAGCCCAACAGTGACATTTTGACAGTCTTAAAGGAATGTCCCTAATGCTGACTCCCAGTAAGTTATGTACCCAAGACTGAACACTTAAATCCCAATATGCACACACCCCCATTTGGTAAGCTAAAAAGAAATAAAGTCACCTCTGGTTTGTGTCTATAGAGACAATAACGCAATCCGAAGGTTTCTCTCGGTCTTGTGCTTTCTGGAGCACTCTGTAGAAGTGCTGGAAAAGCGCCTCTCTCTGAGCATCCCGGCCATTGGTGAGATCTGAAAAACAGGTGCACTGGGCTTCCGCATGACCAAATCACCATCATGGAGGCTGTGGTGGCCTTACAAAAGGACAACAGTCAGCACACTGTAGACAATCTGGACAGAATTCTTACCGAGCTGAAAGTACTGGCATTGCTCATGGTTATCTTCATTCCTTTTTGAATAATCAACCACATTCCCCCATAATTCTTCAGTACTGCTGGAAGTATGAAAATATTTTCTCAAATTGTGCAGATATGTTTTCCCTCTGAACATGCCCCCACAACATAAAAACCCTATCCAGATCACCCAATGCAAGCTGCAGTCACCTAAGACAGTGGCTGCTTAGAAATGTTACCCAAGAATCTGCTCTCATTTTAGAGTATTATGTGAGTCTAAGAGTTTCTGCCATTTCTCATCCATTTCTTCTTATCTGCTACAAGAAAAAGTGCTAAATGGAGACAGCCGAACTCATGCCTACAGCGGTCAGTAATATTTTTATAAGAATGTTCATTTGGGGGCTGGAGAGATGGCTCAGTGGTTAAGAGCATTGCCTGCTCTTCCAAAGGTCCTGAGTTCAACTCCCAGCAACCACATAGTGGCTCACAACCATCTGTAATGAGGTCTGGTGCCCTCTTCTGGCCTGCAGACATACACAGAGACAGAATATTGTATACATAATAAATAAATAAATATTAAAAAAAAAGAATGTTCATTTGGGCTGGGTGGTGGTGACGCATGCCTTTAATCCCAGCACTCGGAAGGCAAAGGCAGGTGGATCTCTGTGAGTTCGAGGCCAGCCTGGTCTACAGGACAGGCTCTAAAACTACAGAGAAACCCTGTCTCAAAAAACCAAACCAAAACAAAAAACAAACAAACAAACAAAAAAAACCCAACAACAACAACAACAAAAAGAATGTTCATCTGTGAAAAGGGTGCTCACTTCTACACTCTCAGAGTCTTTGTTAGATGCAGGCAAACGCGACTCCTTGAGCTTTGCTCCCACACTCCTAAGTACTCCTCGGGCTCCCTTGAGCAAGTGATGTTCCCTTGTTAAAAGCATGCAAAATAGTGCACAGATGCTGGGTAATCTATTAACCATCCAAAGTGCTCCCGTTTGCTGTGATTTAACAGAGGAAAGGGGGAATTAGATGCACGCTGTACCCTAAATCAGGCACTTTTATTGCAGCTCCCCGGTATCTAGATAGCAATGTTTTTGTCCACAAGGAACGTCCTGCCAGGGAGAGAAGTCTCGGCAGGCGGCAATTAGCTGCATTCCCACAAGAGGCCTCCCACACATGGCAGAGCGGCACTGGATCCACTCTGTCAAACAGACTACGCCCTACACTACCACAAGCGTCAATCCCGCTGCTTCTCCTCGTAGGTTTCGGGTTAGGTTCGTCTCATCTACTCTCACAGTAGACATACCTGTGAAGTGTTTGCCTGAGGCCGAGACACCCCCTGCCTCCCGGAGGATCCCACTCTCCGCCCAGTGCTCCCTCACCCTGACCTGCTGAGCTTTGTCTGCTGCCTGACAGACACAGGCCTGAGTCCAGTTACCTCAAAGTTATCAGCTTTGCTTTAACCCTGGATACATTTGCTCTTGCTGGCTTTCCCTCAATCTTCGGATTCCCTGTCTTCTTTCCTTTGCTTTTGCCTTCTTCCCTCCATTCTTTTCTTCTTCTTGGGGGAGGTATTCAGGGCCCCATGCACACCAGGTAAGTATTTTACCAGAGCCACACCCATGGCCCTAATAATACGGTAGAAAGTAAATTCCCTTGCCTCCCCAACCAAGGAAGTACAGAGGGTTGCACGGCATTCCAGAAGCCCACACCTGGGCAGTCTAGGCAAGCAGCAGGGGATGAGCACAACTGCCCAGGCTCCACCCTCAGCTTCACTGCTAGCAGAAAAGAGTTTTTCCTCCTCTGTCTCAGACTCCTCTCTTCTGGCTGGCTGGGTGTTGTTTGGTTTGAGGTAGGGTCTTACACTGGCCTCTGACTTACTCTGTAGCTAAGGATGGCCTGAACTGATATCCCTCCATGCCCCATGGACTGGGGTTAGAGGTTCCTCCTTTCTAAAAGGGAAACTATAACAGAGCCTGTTGGGGGACTCCAAGAGCTGAAATAGCAGAGCCCAGAAGCAGAATGAGCCCTCAAAGAAAGTTGACCATTGTCACCCACTTCTGCCTCTAGGCTCCTCCCAGAGCAGGGCCAGAAACCCTCTCCTTCTGAAGGTAACCTAACATCGAAGGCATTCTAGGTCTCTTTCAGGAAATGGTACCTAAGAGAAACTAACTCCTATTAACAGCCACTCCTGAATTCTGTATTTCCAAGTGCTTCTGCACTTGAGGAAGCATTTTTCAATTTTGAATTATCAATTTAATATGTCACAAAACTCATCTCTAATGGAGGCAGAAGGGAGGCCTTGTCAAAGTTCATACACATAAAAATCAATTCAAATACAGTTCAAGGAAAACTGCTTTTACCGAAACTCCATAGAAAGATCAAGGTGAGCAGCGTGAAACGCTACGCTGATTCACCTGCTTAGAGGCACTCCCCTGCTGAACACAAAAAGCAAGGAAAGGAGACAGAAGAGCCTTGAGAGGGAGGCGTGCATGCTTCAGAACAATAACCATGTGAGTCGCTAAAGTCACTAAAGAAACAAGAGGACGTGGCACCCTGGCTTGCTACAGATCCTTGAGGCTCACACAGGAAGATTATCACTTGAGCCCAAGACTTCAAGGCTAACCTAGGAAACAAAGTAAAATGTTTAAGGCCAGGCATGGTGGTACACGCCTTTAACCCCCGCACTTGGGAGGCGGAAGCAGGCGGATCTCTGAGTTTGAGGCCAGCCTGATTTGTGTAGTGTGTTCAAGGGCAGCTAGGGTTATGTAGAGAAACCCTGCTTCAAACAAACAAACCACCAAACCCTGGTACAGAAAATTTCACTTTACTATAATATGCTTTTATATATCTATCCATTCCTCAGTTTAAAACAAAACAAAAAAAACTATTGTTCTTATGTATACAGATGCTTTGCCTTCATATATGTCTGTGTAGAGTGTGTATGTGTGATGCCCACAGAGGCCAACAGAGAGCTGGGACTAGAGTTAGAGACCATCGTGTGGGTACTAGGAATCAAACCTGGGTCCCCTCTGGAAGAGTGCCGGTGTTATTAATCGCTGGATGAGTCAACTCTCCAATCCCATTTTAAAAAACAACTGATATTTATATTTGTCTCTGAAGTACTAATTTCTCTTACAAGGAAATAAGTTATCTTTTTTGAGCATATAACAGCAATAAGACAGGAGCAGAAAAGTACATATAAAAGAGAGCCACAGGCCTGAACAGAGAACAGATAAAGCAAGGAAGTCACTCAGAGATGACTGAAAAATACCACAAAGAGCTGGTGGTGAAGGCCCTTCTGGCCACGGGTATACGTCAGTTAAGAGTCCAAATGACTGTGGAAAGGTAAAAGTTAAAATAGAGTGGTTAATATGATCAACTTGACCCAAGAGACTTCCCAAAAGCAAATATTAATAGCACCAATTTCAGCAAACATCTAGGTCCGCACAGTAAGAACACATTTGCATTACTACCTAAGCTTTTAGCAAATTGAGCCACAACAATAAAACCTCACCTTAGCCTGTCTTCACACTCCTTTAAGTAGCCCTCGTGGGGAGAATGAGAAGTTGGCAGAAAAGGTTTAGATGGCTTACTGCTAAAAAACAACAAAGACAAATTACACTCAAGAAGAAATTATTTCCCATAGTTCATACATTAGTTTCCACAGTTCTGGTACACTCAAAGGTGATTAAGTCTTCAGTAAAACTGGATTTCAAAAACTCGAACAATGGCGTTTTTCAAGAATCTTTTGTCAGAAGCTCTACTCTATTCCTTAATACCTGTTTCTATTTTTTGCTTAGCGTGTTTATTCAACTGTTTCTGCAAAGTTGGCAACTGAACGTGTAGCTGTGACACAGAAAAGACCACGACAACCCACCAGCAGAAGGGGCTTCAGCTTAAGTCTGAGCTGCCCAAGTGGACAAATCTGCAAGCCAATATGCGATAGTAGAAGTGTCTGCAATTATCTATTATAAGAACAGGAGCGACTGGTTTTGTTTTAAGCTTCTTTTTGATGGTTGCTCCACTGACACCATCCAGTGTCTAAGGATTCGCTGCACCCGGATCATACTCCCTTCCTAACAGGGCTCCAGGTATGTGCCTCAACTCCAGTGTGAGGCATCCTCCACTAAAGCCACATTGCAGACACACTCCAAATACACTCTGACACACACAGCCACCATCTGCCTCATTTAAGGGATGTGTTATTAATATAGATTGAAATCTGAGACATAAAGAAGGGCCAAACCTTAGAAGACAATAGTTGCTGCAAGTTGTTAGCTGACAGAAGCAAGGGTTTTGACAAGAATGTTGCAGATTTGGACTGAGAGGGTTAAAGAGTTAGAAGAAAGCATTCCATTTCCAAAGAGGATGAGCGCAGATGCTCCACTCGACCCTCTTCTCAACGATCCTAGCCAAGTTTGAAGGCCACGAAAAGGAATAAGCAGATGGTTCAATGTGAGCAAGTCAAAAGGAAGTTGCATTTGCCTTATTCGGCTTCCTAGCAACTAAACCAAATGATGCCAAAAAAGCCAGCCGGCTCTAAGGAGCAGCACTGCAGGGTATTGGAAACCCAGCGGTCGGGCAGAGCAGAGAAAGCCTTAAGACACCCCCACCTGGCAAAACAAATCCTTTGCCCACCAATCCCCCCTTTCCCACTTCCCTGGAGCTCCAGCTCAGTCTACCTGCCCATGCTGAGGGCAACCTTTCAATTCGACTGACATCGGCTGAGCAGACTGACACTACTATCAAAAACTAACTCCCACTTCTGCATTGGAGGGAAGGCTCCATACACTCTAACACAGTTTAGCCAGCTGGACAAAGGATTCTGCAGGCCAAAAAGACAGCATCCTTGCCACCCGTGGTCAAACGCTGCTGAGAAACTCAGGCCGTGTTCACAGGCCACGATCCCAAAAGCCTGAAAGCAACCCTAGTGGAGACAGGGTGTGCTCTGATCCTCTTAAAAACAGACTGAGTAGCCAGGGAGCAGACCAGAGGCTTCCCTGAACAGGCCGCCTAAAGGAACACACTCTGGCAGGAGCTGCCTTGGTGGGAGTACCTACACACACATCCCATATGTGCAAATGATCAAACCATGGCCTGGATGTTATTAAACATTTCATGGTCACCCTGGGAAGGCAATGCACTGTAACTGGTGATACCCATTAAGAACTCAGTTCCTCAGTCAATTGGTGGGTAATATAGGTCACATACTGTTCAACAATAAATAGAACAAATCTATTTTAATAAATAAACAAATCTTCCCAGTGTTCAATAAACAAAGATGTTTTGATGCATTCTATTGGATCCTTGTAACCACCATCAAGCTGGAAGCTTTAGGTTCCCCACACACTGTCAAAGCAAGATGAGCAAAGTAAGGCTTATCACACAGCTACGAAGCCTGGATTCAGGTCCCTGTGGTCAGACTCTAAAACCCTGACTCCCTTAAATAATTCTTAAAAGTGTGTTGTTTGTGTGTGTGTGTCTGAGAGAGAGCTATGCGTGAGTGCAGGTACATCTGTACCTCCACACACGTGTGGAAGTCAGAGGATAACTCTCCTGAGTTGGTTCTTGTGCTTCTGCTGCTCTGTGTTCTCCGCGTCAGTTAGCTGACCTTCAAGTTTCTGGCTAATGCTCATCTGCACCTCCCACATTGCCACAGGAATGCTAAGATCACAGATGCGAGCCACCACATCCAGCTTTTCTCACATGGGTTCTGGGGTTAAATTCGGGTCACCAGGCTTGCAGAGCAAACGCTTCTACCCACTGAAACATGTTGATGCATCCCGACCCCAACTTCCTTTAATGCCTCTCTGCCCAGTGCCCCGATTCAGCCAGTTGTTTGGGTTTTTTGTTTTGTTTTGTGTCAAGAAAAGGGAAAGCTAGGAAAGGCCAAGTAAGAGGGGTGAAAACACTGTCATTCTAGGTCTTTATGAAAAGTAAAGTAAAATAATAATAATGATAATATCCGAATCTAAGAGCCTGAGAGATGGGGGAGGCTCCATAGCACACTGTGCTTGCCTGATCTCTCCTAGCCAAGGCATACACCAAGTAGGAGCCTTTGGTGCTAAGAGCAACTCAAGACTGCCTAGGTATGAGTAGGGAAGAAACAGAACTCTCATTGTAAGTAGGCAAACAGAAGAACTTCTCAGAAGGCAGTTTGACAGTTTCTTAAAAAGTGTAACAGGAGCTAGAGAAATGGCTCAATCAATAGAATGTGTTCAACAGCCATGGGGGCTGAGGTCAATCCCTAGCACTCCTGTATAAAGACAGGGAGAGGGGAGGAGCAGCTGGAGAGATGGCTCAGTGGCTAACAGCACATATTGCTCTTGTAGGAGATGCAGAGTCGGGTTTCCAGCACCTACACCAGGTGCCGGGAAAACATGAAGACTCAACACCCTCTTCTGGACTCCATGGGTACATACCCCCACACAGACATAAACATATAATTAAACTTAAGTCTTGATTTAAACAAACAATCCCTCCCTAAAAAACAAAAACAAACCAAAAAAAAAAAAAAAAACCCTAACAAGAACAAATTACCACAGCTAAGCAGGGCAGCGTGCATCTGCCATCTCAGTGCTGAGGAGGCAGAGATAGTCCCTAGGCTGTGCTGGCCATCCAATCTAGCTAACTTGGCCAGTTCAAATTAAGCAAAACACCCTGTCTCAAAAAATAAGGTAGAGAGTGACACCCAATATTGACATCTGGTCTCTACACATGTACACACAGAGACACATAAGCATGCATGTCCATGCGCATACACACACGCACACACGAGCGGGAGCACACGCATATACTCAACACATGAACTAACCAATCTATTCCAGACACACAATAAAAATGCTTATTTTCATACAACAATGAAACAGCTGTGGCCGTGTAACTATAAAAAAAAGTATTTACTTCATAGTTATAAAGGCTTCAAATCCAAACAGCTGGCTCCATCGAGGGCGCCTGTAGTAAAAAGTAGAAGCAAGAGATCACAGGGCCAAACAGGAACCCAGAGAGACAGAGCTCTTCTGGAGGCAGTGCCCTCAAAGGCTAATGGCCTCCTACTAGTCAGGACATTTCAAGCAGCTACCTCCCTCAACCCACAAACACTACCGTGTTAGGAAGCAAGCTTTTGGGGACACACACTCAAACCACAGCAGAGATGTTGGCACAGACTACATGTGTATTCTGTTTCCAGAGGCTTTGTATGAAGAGACTGGAAACCAGCCAGCAAACTGCGCATAGTGTGCCCCCACTGAGCCGCTACAGCAAACTGCGCACAGTGCGCCCTCACTGGACCACTGTAGCAAACTGCACATAGTGTGCCCCCACTGAGCCGCTACAGCAAACTGCGCACAGTGGGCCCTCACTGGGCCACTGTAGCAAACTGCGCATAGTGTGTCCTCACTGAGCCGCTGCAGCAAAGCACCAGAAACCATGTGGCTTAAAAAACAGAACTTTATTTCTCAAGGTGCTAGTGAGAAGCTCAAGGTCAGGATGGTCACTGCAGGTCTCTCCCTGTTGTTCAGAAATCTCTTTCTTCTTATAAGGCAACTAATCAACTCAACAAGATCAGGACACACACCCTGGGCATCATTCAACTTTAATTACCCACTACATGCTCTGTCTCAAATATTGTCAGCACTGGGGATTAAGCGTTTCAACATATGGCTCCACCTCAGATGGGATTATGCTGCTCAGGTGCAGGCCACACCAGTCAGAAGAACAGAGAACCTCCTACTAGACCAGAGGCCATGTTATCTTCCAGAAGCCCAGCCCCCAGCTCTGATGGAGACTTCCTACTGGACCAGAGGTCCCGCCAGAAGACCAAAGAGGAAACAGAAACCAAGAAACAAAGCACCTATCCAACAAAGACAACTCAGAAATCAGCACCTAGACCCATGTTTATCCCAAATCCAGATGTCTAGACACCAGTGTAAGAAGACAATCAACAACAGCCAGAGCAATATGGCACCACCAAAGCCCAGCCATCATACTACAGCAACCCCTGAGTATTCCACACAGCTGGAACACAAGAAACAACCTTAAAACCAACTTTATGAAGATGATAGAGGTCCTTAAAGAGAAAATGAATAAACCCCTTAAAGGAATCCAAAAGAATCCACAAACAATCAATGGGAGGACAAAACAAACAGGTGAAGGGAATTAATAAAACCGTTCAAGACCTGAAAACGGAAATAGAAGCAATAAAGAAAGCACAAACTTAGGGAATCCTAGAGATGGAAAATCTAGGTAAGTGAACAGGAACTACAGACAAAAACATAACCAACAGAATACAAGAGATGAAAGATAAAAATCTCAGACATAGAAAATACAATAGAAAAAACTGGTGCATCAGTCAAAGAAAATGTTAAATCTAAAACATCCCTGAAACAAAACATCCAGGAAACCTGGGACATTATGAAAAGATAAAACCTAAGAGTTAATAGGAATAGATGGAGAAGAATCCCAGCTCAAAGGCCTAGAAAATATTCTTAACAAAGTCATAGAAAAAAATTTTCCTAACCTTAAGAAGGACATGCCTATTAAGGAAAAAGAACATTAAATAGATTGGGCCAGAAAAGAAAGTCTCCCATCACATAATAATCAAAATGTTGAATGTACAGAACAAGGAAAGAAAGGCAGAAGGTCTGATCAGATATCTTGAAGACACTAAGAGACCAAAGATGCCAACCCAGACTACTGTATCCAGCAAAACTCTCAATCCCCATAGATGAAGAAAATAAGATATTCCATAACAAAATCACATTAAACAATATCTATCACATTAAACAAATTCAGCCCTATAGAAGGTACTAGAAGGAAAGCTCCAACCCCAAAAGGTTAAATACACCATGAAGACACAGGAAATAATCTCACACCAGTAAAACCAAAAGAAGTGAAGCTCATGCACCTTATGTAGCTACTCTATGTCTATAAATAGACTTTCAGCCAGAATTAATCAAAACAGGCCTGAAAGGACACTTCATACCAAGAAAAACATCCATCAAGATGACATAACTAACTTCAACACTCCGAACATAAGGGCACCCACATTTGTAAAAGAAACATTACTAAAGCTTAAATCACACATTAATAGTGGGAGCCTTCAATACCCCACTCTCATCAATGGACAGATCATCCAGACAGATACTAAACAGAGAAATAACAATATAACTAAGAGATGTTATGATTCAAATGGACCTAACAGATAAAGAACATTTCACTCAAGCAGAAAAGAATATACCTTCTTTTCAGCACTGCATGGAACCTTCCCCAAAATAGACCACATATTCGGTCACAAAACAAGTCTCAATAGATACAAGGAAACTGAAATAACACCCTGTATTTTTTATCAGACCACCACAGACTAAAGTTGGATTTCAACAACAACAGAAACAACAGAAAGTCTACAAACTCATGGAAACTGAACAACTGAATAATTACTGGGTCAAGAAAGAAATTAAAGACTTCCTGGAATTCAATAAAAATGAATGCACAGCATACCTAACTTAGGGGACACAAAGAAAGGAGCTTCAGAGGAAAGGTCACAGCACTAACTGCCTACATAAAGAATTCCAAGAGATCTCATGCTAACGACTTAACAGCACACCTAAAAGCTCCAAACAAAAAGAAGCAAACACACCCAAGAGAGGTAGATGAGAGGAAATAATTAAACTCAGTGTTGAAATCGGTAAAATACAAACAAAAAGAACAACACACACACAAAGAAAAAAAAATCAGTGAAAACAGCAACAATGAAAAGAAACCAAGAAACAACCATATGATCATCTCATTAGATGCTGAAAAAGAGGTTTTTTTTTTTAAGAATATCAACAAGATAGAAGACATCTTATCCAAACTACCTAAAAGTGAGAGAATAGCCAAATGAATAAAATCAGAAACAAAAAGGGGGATATAACAACAGACACCAAGGAAATCCAAGGAATCATTTAGGTCATATCTCAAAAATCTGAACACAAAGTTGGAAAAATCTAAAAGAAATGGGCAATTTTCTTCATATATACCACTTACAAAAGTTAAATTAAGATCAGATAAACAATTTAAATAGACCTATAACCCCTAAGGAAACAGAAGCAGTTATTAAACATTCCTCCCCCCCCCCCAAAAAAAAGCCCAGACCAGATGGGTTTATTGAAGAATTCTACTAGACTTTGAAAGAAGAGCTAATATCGATACTCCTCAAATAATTCCATAAAATAGAAACTGAAGGAATATAGCTAAATTTCTTTTGAAGCCAGTCACTCTGATACCCAAAGACACAAAGACTCAAAGAGAATAACAGACCAATCTTCCTCATGAACACTGATGCAAATATATTCAGCAAAATGCTCATAAACAGAATCCAAGAACACATCCGAAGATCATCCACTATGATCAAGTTAATTTCATCCCAAAGATGCAGGGACGGTTCAACATGATAATTTGTCAATGTAATCCACCACATAAATGAACTGAAAGAAAACAACAACAATGAAAAGAAACCAAGAAACAACCATATGATCACCTCATTAGATGCTGAAAAAGACTTTGACAAAATCTAAAATCCTTTCATGACAAAAAGTCTTGCAGAAGAGTGAGGCCCTGTCTTTAAAAAGCAGAGCCAGGAACATATGTGAGAACAGGCCAGAGCCAGCAACCTCCATGGGAGCAGGCCCAAGGAACCTCTGGGAAACAAAAAAATCTAAGAGAAGCTTAACACAAAATATCCAGGAAATATGGCACACCATGAAAAGATCAAACCTAAGTCTAACAGGGATAGAAGAAGTCCAACTCCAAAGCACAGAAAATATATTTAACAAATCATAGAAGAAAACTTTCCCAACCTAAAGAAGGATATGAATATGAAGTTACAAGAAGCTACAGAACACCAAATAGACTGGACCAAAAGAAAAAAAGTCCCCATGACACATAATAATCAAAACACTAAAATACAGAATAAAGAAAGAATATTAAGAGCTGCAAGGGAAAAGGCCAAGTACCATTATAAAGGCAGAACTATTAGAATTATACCTGATTCTCAATGAAAACAATGAAAGGCAGAAGGTCCTGATCAAGTGTTATGCAAAGAGTAAGAGACCAAAGATGCCAGCCCAGACTACTCTATACCCAGAAAACTTTCAATTACCATAGATGGACAAAACAAGATATTCATGACAGAACCAGATTTAACCAATACATAACTACAAACCCAGCCCTCTACAAAGTACTAGAAGGAAAACTCCAACCCAAGAAAGTTAGCTACATCTACAAAGAAACACACCTCGCCAAAGAATAAAGGGTTGGGAAAAATTTTCCAATCAAATAGGCCTGAGAAACAAACTGGTGTAGTTATCCTAATACCTAACAAAATAGACTTCAAATTATAATCAATCAAAAGAGACAAGAAGGATATTTCATATTTGTCACAGGAAAAATCCATCAAGAGGAAATCTTAATACTGAACATCTATGCCCCTCATACAAGGGCACCCTCATCTGTTAAAAAAAAAAACACTACTAAAGCTTAAATCACACATTAAACCCCATACACTAATAGTGGGAGAATTCAACACCCTACTCTCACCACTGGACAGGTCTGCCAGACAGAAACTTAACAGAGAAGTAAGGGAACTAACAGATGTAATGACTCAAATGGACTTAGCAGACATCTATAGAATATCCATCCAAATATACCTCAAAGCAATCCCATTGAAATCAAGAACAAGACAGGTTGTCCACTCTAGCCATATCTATTCAATATAGCACTTGAGGTTCTAGCTAGAGCAATAACACAACAAAAAAAGATCAAGGGGATACAAATCGGATAAGAAGAAGTCAAACTCTCACTATTTGCTGATGATATGATAGTTTATATAAGCGAACCCAAAAATTCTATCAAGGAACTTCTACCACTCATAAACACCTTCAGTAATGTAGCAGGATACAAGATTAACTCAAAAAAATCAGCAGCCTTCCTTTACACAGATGATAAATGGGGTGAGAAAGAAATTAGAGAAACATCGCCCTTCACACTAGCCACAAATAACAAACTATCTTGGGATAACTCTAAACTAACAAGTGGAAGACCTATATAACAAGAACTTTGTGTCTTTGAAGAAAGAAAATGAAGACACCAGAAAATGGTAAGATCTTCCATGCTCTTGGGTAGGTAGAATTAACATAGTAAAAATGACAATCTTACCAAAATCAATCTACAGATTCAATGCAATGCCCATCAAAATCCCAGCAAGATTCTTTACAGACCTCAAAAGAGTAATACTCAACTTCAAACGGAAAAGCAAAATACCCAGGATAGGCAAAACAATCCTGTACAATAAAGGAACTTCTGTAGGCATCACAATCCCTGACTTCAAACTCTACTACATACCAACAGTACTGAAAACAGCCTGGTATTGGCATAAGAACAGACAGGGGGACCAATGGAACCGAATTGAAGACCCAGATATCAATCCACATACCTATGAACACCTAATTTTGACAAAAAAGCAAAAAATATAAAAAGGAAAACAGAAAGCATATTCAACAAATGTTGCTGGCATAACTGAATATCAACATGTAGAAGAATGAAAATAGACCCATATCTATTAACATGCACAAAACTCAAGTCCAAATGGATCAAAGGCCTCAACATAAAGCCAGCCACACTGAACCTCATAGAAGAGAAAGTGGGAAGTACATTTAAACATATTGGCACAGGAGACCACTTCCTAAATATAACCCCAGTAGCACAGAAACTGAGAGCAACAGTTAATAAATGAGACCTCCTGAGACCGAGAAGCTACTGGGAGTGAAAACTTGTACAGATGCTTTGGAAATCAGTATGGCAATTCTCAGAAAATTAGGAAACAACTTACCTCAAGACCCAGCAATGCCACTTTTGGGTATATATCCAAAGGATGATCAATCATATCACAAAGACATGTGCTCAACTATGTTCACAGCAGCATTGTTTGTCATAGCCAGAACCTGAAAACAAATAAATGCCCCTCGACTGAAGAATGGATAAAGAAAATGTAGTACAGTTACACAATGGAATACTACACAGAGGGAAAAAAAAATGGCATTTTGCAATTTGCAGGCAAATGGATGGGGCTATAAAGCATCATATTGAGTGAGGTAACCCAGACCGAGAAAGACAAATATAATATGTACTCACTCAAAAGTGGCTTTTAGATATAAAGCAAAGAAAAACCAGCCTACAATTCACAATCCCAGATAACCTAGACAACAAAGAGGACCTTAAGAGAGACATACATGGATCTAATTTACATGGGAAGTAGAAAAAGGCAAGATTTCCTGAGTAAATTGCAAGTGTGGGAATCATGGGAGAGGGCAGAAGGAGAGGGGGGAGGTAGAAAGGGGAACAGAGAAAAATATATAGCTCAATTAAAAAAAAGTCTTGAAGAGATCAAGGATACAAAAGATATACCTAAACATAAAGGCAATTTACAGCACTCCCATAGCCAATATCAAATTACATATAGAGAAACTCAAAACAATTCCACTAAAATCAGGAACAGGAGAAGGCTGTGTACTCTTTCCATATCTATTCAATATAGTATCTGAAGTTCTAGCTAGACCAATAAGACAATTAAAGGAGATCAAAGGGACACAAACTGAAAAAGAAGTCAAAGTATCACTATTCATAGATGACACGACAATATACATAAACAACACCCAAAATTCTACCAGTAATCTCCTACAGCTAATGCATACCTTTAGTGAACTGGCTAGATACAAGATTAACTCAATAAAACCAGTAGCCCTCCTATGTAAAATGGCAAACTGGCAGAGAAAGAAATCGGAGAAACAACAACGTTCACAACAGCCACAAATAATACGAAATATCTTGGGATAACTCTGACTTCAAGTCTTTGAAGAAACTGAAGAAGATATCAGAAGATGAAAAGATCACCTATGCTCAAGGATCAATACGATTAACATAGTAAAAAATGGCCATCTTACCAAAAGCAATCTACAGATTCAATGCAATCCCCGTCAAAATTCTAACACAATTTAAACTTCTTGATGTATCACCATCCCTGATTTCAAGCTGTACTACAGAGCAATAGCAATAAAAATCTCATGGTATTGGCATAAAAATACAGGTGGACCAATGGAATCAAATCAAAGACCCAGACATAAATCCACACACCTATGAACACCTGATTTTTGACAGAGAAGCAAAAATTATACAATGGGGAAAAAAAAGCATCTTAAACAAATGGTGCTGGTCTAACTGGATGACTACATGCAGAAGAATGCAAACAGATCCACATTTATCACCCTGAACAAAACTCAAGTCCAAGTGGATCAAAGACCTCAACATAAAACTAAATACACTGAACCTGATAGAAGAAAAAGTGGTTAATAGCCTTGAACGCATTGGCACAGGAGACATCTTCCTAAACAGAGCATCACTATCGTAGGTACTAAGATTAGCAATTAATAAATGGACCTCATGAAACCGAAAAGCTTCTGTAAGGCAAAAGAAACTGCCAAGAGGACAAAATGGCAGCTTACAAATGGAGAAAGATTTTCACCAACTCCACATCTGACAGAGGGCTAATAACCAAAATATATAAAGAACTTAAAAAACTAGACATCAACAAACCAAATAATCCAAAATAATAATAAAAATAAAATGGAGTGCAGATCTAAACAGAGAATCTCAACAGAGGAATCTCAAATGATCAAGAAGCACTTTAAAAAATACTCAACATGGGGCTGGAGAGATGGCTCAGTGGTTAAGAGCATTGCCTGCTGTTCCAGAGGTCCTGAGTTCAATTCCCACAACCACATGGTGGCTCACAACCATCTGTAATGAGGTCTGGTGCCCTCTTCTGGCCAGCAGACATACACACAGACAGAATATTGTATACATAATAAATAAATATTAAAAAAAATACTCAACATCCTTAGCCATCAAGGAAATGCAAATCAAAACTACTCTGAGATTCCTCCTTACACAAATACAAGCCGGGCGGTGGTGGCGCACGCCTTTAATCCCAGCACTCGGGAGGCAGAGGCAGGCGGATCTCTGTGAGTTCGAGACCAGCCTGGTCTACAGAGCTAGTTCCAGGACAGGCTCCAAAACCACAGAGAAACCCTGTCTTGAAAAACAAAACAAAACAAAAAAAAACAAAAAAAAAAAAAAAAAAAAAAAACCACAAGTCCACAAGTGACAGCTCAAGCTGGAGAGGATGTGGAGCAAGGGGAACACTCCTTCATTGCTAGTGGGAGTACAGACTTGTATAGCCACTTTGGAAACCAAAATGGCAGTTTCTCAGAAAACTGGGAATCAATCTACCTCAAGATCCAGCAATACCACTCCTGGGCATATACTCAAAGGATAATCTATCCTACCACAAGGACTCTTGCTTAACTATGTTCATAGCAGCTTAATTCGTAATAGCTAGAAACTGGAAATAACCTAGATGTCCCTCAAACAAAGAATTATATTTGAATTGAGAGAAGAATAAATAAAAAAGAGAAGTTTCAACATATGAACTGGGGAAATGGAATAGGACTGAGACACGGCTTAGTGGCAGAGCACTTACCTGTGTGCAAGGATTTGGCTGTGAGCCCCAACACTGTAAATAAATAAATAACAATGAAAGGGAAACAGATTTACCTATCCAGCAATATGGATGAATTTCTAAATAATTACACTGAAATAGGACAAGAATGAATGAAACCTAAAAGTACTTTCTGCATGATTCCCTTTATATATTTTTTATAAAATATTATTATACACAAGTTGATACAAAATGCAAACTAAAGTAATAAAAATGAGAGAGTGGTGCTGAAGGCATGCAAAAAGGCAGGCTGAGTGCCAAGAGCTCCAAGAAGGCTTGGGGAGGTGACAGCATGTTCACTATCTTTATTATAAAGACAGCCTGACATCCACTGGCCAAAATTAAGCTATACATTTCAAAGTGCAGCATATTATTATACTTCAGTATTACAGAGCTAAAATTATAAAAAAAATAATACTGGGGAGAAACCCACATTGATTTTTTGCTCCTTTAACATCAGTTTCAGCGTTCTCAGGCTTTGTGCGTCAGAAGCTTTTCAGAGCCTGACATCACTGAGGAGTGAAGCCCTCATGAAGACACCCAACACTTTTGGGTTAAATATGCACACATTCCCCAGGCCTCCAGGAGGGCCAGGGCGATTATTTTTAACGTTTTTACTGTTGCATCTCAATTACCTCAACTTCTAAGACGGCCAATCTATTAAATTCTCACAGTAGGAATCTCTGGGGATAAATTTTAAAATTAAAAAGATTTTTAAGGATCCACTCTTAGAAGTTCCATCATAATTTTAAATTTCACTAGAAACAATTTGAATTTTAACATTCCTCTGGAGAAATTTTAACCAAGCCTCTAGAAACAGACAAAGTAACATGGCTTTGTTAAAGAGACAAAACCGAAAAGGAGCCACAAGTTCCCTCCCTAGTCCTGTGTCAGCCCTTGTGTTTTACAGGATGGTGGTGAGGCCATGGCTGCCAGGGGTTTGAGGGGAAAGGAGGACTTGAGCAGGGAGAGAAACAGTGCTACAGCTTGCTCATGATCTGAGTGTATCCCCCAGGAGCCTATGTGTTGAAGTTTAGATCCTGGGGCAGCCGTGCCTAGAAGAAGAGCCTTGTGAGAAAGGTCACTGGGTAACTGGCAGAGCTCTTCTTAGCAGAGATTAAGGTAGCTCTTCCAGAGGACTCCTGAGTTTTAGCAAAGTCAGGCAGCGGGTACTTGAAGCCCTTAGTCACACTATTTAACAATCAGGAGCAGAGAGCATGTATGCATGCTTGCTCCACTAGCTTTCTCCTTTCCGTTCAGCCTAGGACCGTGGCCCAGAGATGGTGCTGCCTACAATGGGTGGGCCCTCTCACACCAATTAGCACAATCAAAATGAACTATTAGACACTTTCCGAGGCCCCTTTCCCAGGTGATTCTGGATTGTACCAAGTTTAAATTTAACCATCACAGTTGGTGTTAAGAGCAAACCAGTCCACTGACTCACCCTCTGGTTCCCTGTTGTGTGGTGATGTGAGCTCTCTTTCCTTTCAGCATGCATTCCCATCATAAACATCGACCATGAGGTCCCTGGGCGCACTAAGGTATCAATGGAGCCATGTCTGTGACTCTCCTAACAAACTTCTTCTTCCTGATGTTAGTTAGCCTGCCTCCGGAATTTCATGATTGCCTTGAGTCTCTAGTGCTGTGATAAAACACCACTACCAAAAGCAACTTGGGGAAGAAAGGGTTACTTCAGCTCGTGGTCCATCACGAATGGAAGTCAGGGCAGGAACTGAATGAAGCAAAGCCACGGAAAGCCGCTGCTTAGCTGCTTACTGGTTTGCTCACTCCTGACTTGCTCAGCCAGCTTTCTTATACACCCAGAACCACCCACCTGCCCAGGGATGGCATTGCCCACAGTAAGCTGCTCCCCCCCCCAGCAGCAAACATCAATCAAGAAAATGCCCCACCGGTTTGCTCACAGGCCAATCCGGTGCGGCCACTTTTCTCAGCCGAGGTTCCCTCCCCCTTCCATAGCTCAGCTGGTAGAGCAGAGGACTGTAGTGTCCAAATGACTCTAACTCATGTCAAGGTGACATAAACTACCCAGCACAATACAGCATCAGAAAGTGAACTAATACACAAGGAGGCTTTTAATATTTATCTTTAATTATATGTATGTATGTGTGTATAAAGTACAGTTGCCCATGGAAGCCAAAAATAAAAATAAAAAAGCATTGAAGCATTGGATTCCCCCAGTGCTGGAGTTACAGGTGGTTGTGAGCCACCTGATGTGGGTGCCAAGAACTGAATTCAGGTCCTCTGGAAGAGCAACATACATTAATCTCTGTGTCTTAAATGGTGTCCATGTCCACCATCACTGTGTCTTACAGAACAGTTCTGAGCATTCTAAAACCTCCTGTGTGTGACAGCTGGGGGGATGGCTCAGCAGTTAAGAGAGAGCACTTGTTGCTTTTCCAGAGATCCCAGGTTCAATTCCCAGCACCCACATGGTGGCTCACAGCTGTCTGGAACTACAGTCCCAGGGGATCCAATGTCCTCTCTTGGCCTCCATGGGCACGAGGCACACATATGGTGCATAGACATGCACGCAGGCAAAACTTGGAAAATTTTGAAAAAAAAAATAGAAAAAGGAAACACACTGAAGAGTGTTGGCTCTTCTTCACATAGCTTTGTAGGAAAACAGGTTGCTAGGAGCTGGCCCAAAGTTTCCGAGCCCATGTTTAAGCCTCGCAATGCCCTCTAGTGGGGATTTTCAGAAGATTACTAAGAGGCCAGTGGTATAATGGGCTCTGTGGGACGCCAAGGTAACCAGATCCACAGCTTTGCCGGTATATGCCCAGTCAGGCCAGAGTCCTCCACAGCACTTACAGGCACCCACCTCAACTATCCGACCTTATTCTCTCAACAGTCTCAAGCTGCTCTCTCCTGGAAGACCTTCCCTGGTCTCTGTGCCTTAAATACACGTCCCTATACATGCCATACTCCTTCCTAATCACCTAGGCCCCCAGTCTTTCTGACAAGGTCCCCCAACGTCTGACACACCGCCACCATCATCATCACATCACTTGAAGTCCTGGTTTCAGACGGATTTTTCTGTTTTTACTTAGATTTCCTGTTCCAGGATCACATTAGCCA
Organism: Microtus ochrogaster; assembly: GCF_000317375.1. NCBI lineage: Eukaryota > Metazoa > Chordata > Mammalia > Rodentia > Cricetidae > Microtus > Microtus ochrogaster. Next base: position 4,215,555 of record NW_004949113.1, read on the forward strand.
TTAGGTTGTCAGAGGCTCTTGGCTACAGTAATGACCTTATTAGTCTTCAGGAGTACTGGCCACATATTAAGTACTCACATCCTGTGTGTCACCTTATTCCTGGTGGGGAAAAAGCTCTCAGACAGGAGGCTCTGTTCACTGCTGTCCCTCAGCACCTGGCCAGATCCTGCCCCCACAGGAATGCTACCTAAGGCAGGCAGGCATTAGAGAGCCCTCCTTTCGCGTGTTGTAAATAAATAAAGCAATAGGAGAGTCAGGTCACCTGCTTGACCTCCTGTTGCTTCAGACTGGGGACCACCCAGTCACTGCTAGTCCACGTCAAACTGCCCTGAAGCAAAAGCTGGAAACTGATCTTGGTCTGCAGCCTCAGCTACCTTAAGACTCTTCTGTCGAATATGGTTTCTTTGGATCACCAGCTTGGATATTTTATAGACTTGCCTCTATTTTACAGATGTATCTAGACAAACAGAAGAATATGCTGGCGCTCTTCACTAGGAGAAGGCTAGGGAATGCAAAGGGAGAAAAAAGAGTAAGTTCTTTCAGGCCATGTCAGAGCTCATTAGGCCCTAGCCAATCACCAGAAACCTACATTAAGTGCCAGGAAATTCCATCAAAGCTATCATGTGACAGCGCAGGGAGATTCTCCTGAGCTGTAGCTGGGGGCCAGGCTGGGGAGCAAGGTAAACCCACGATCAGGAGAGGAGACAGGCCTCTCAGAGAATCTAGACACAACCTCTACCACCCTGATTTCAGACTTCCATATCCAGAAAGAGAAGAACATGAGTTTCTGCTATCCTTTGCCACTAGGGTCCTGCACGTCATTAGGGTTGCCTATTCACAGCTAATTCTTTCAGGGTCCTGAGGGCATTTCCAAAAAGAAATGAAGATCAGACTGTAGGACGGAACACCTCACTCTTCAAACCAGTTAATACTGACCTAGCAGCTGCCTCCTGCTGATTTACAGACCCCACTAACTAGAAGTCATAAGTACAAGTGCATAGACACGCGTCGTCTACCACTCTCAGATTATGCTAACAGAGAAAATCTCAGTCCCCAACATGGAAAACTATTTGAGAAATACACAGCAGGGATTTGTCTTGAACAATCTCTGACCCTGGAAATTTTTCTTTAACCACAATAATTACAAATACATAGTCTAAGACCAGGAAACTACACAGCCTTCTGGGAGAAAGGAACAAATACCTTAGCTGTTCTACAGATCTGCACCTCTGGCTTCTCAGTGGTGGGTGGAATGAGACAGGAACCACACCACTACTTGGAGACATGACATTTTCACATCTAATTGCATTTGCTTCTGAGAAACAATACAGTGTACCTATGTTAGACTTGTGGGAAAAGCAGAATTGTGGAATCTAGAGCCCATGTCTTTCTCAATGAAAGACAAGTGAGTCTTCCTTGCAAAAGTTCTTGTTTCACCTATAGGAGCTGTGTGTAGATGACATAAATTGCTCCAACTGCCCATAAATCTGCACAACCTCAGTTCCTTTAGGCATTGCTTGACACTGTCATTTTGGGGTTGTTTAGCAATGCCATGAGCCAATAAACTCACTATAACACTATGACAGTATGCTGATGTTACAGCTGGATATGTCCTGCCATGTCCCTTATCTGTGCCCTATTGTTTAGCCCTCAGCCTGGAGGCTTCTTGTTGCAACTCTAAGCAAATAGTGCTCTGACTTTCCAGATTAAACCTATTCAAGCAAATATTTCTCTCCAACACCAGAATTACCAATAAGAGCAACTCTGACAAGACAGTCCTACACTGAGGTTGCTCACTGAGCAGCCTAGAAGCAAAGGGGTGGGACAATTGTAGCATCCTTGGGACCAAAGGATGTGTCTTAACCCTGTAACATTAAGAAATATGTGTGCCGGGCGGTGGTGGCGCACGCCTTTAATCCCAGCACTTGGGAGGCAGAGGCAGGCGGATCTCTGGGAGTTCGAGGCCAGCCTGGTCTACAAGAGCTAGTTCCAGGACAGGCACCAAAGCTACAGAGAAACCCTGTCTCGAAAAACCAAAAAAAAAAAAAAAGAAAGAAAGAAAGAAAGAAAGAAATATGTGTATGTGTGCAATGTGTGTATGAGTGTGTAGGGGGAGCAAATACATAGGTAGGTGTGCATGCCCGTGCACGCATGCAGAAGCCTAAGGAGGATATAGGGTGTCACTCTCCATCTTATTCCTTTGAGACAGCATCTCTACTAAACTTGGAGCTGCAATCCTCCAACCTTGGTTTGCTAATTGAGGAAGAAGGCCCATCCTACTGTGGGTAGGTGATACAAGCAGCTAGCTAAGCATGAAGCGGGAACATGTGAGCAAGCCAGTAGGCAACCTTCCTCCACGGTTTTCTCTTTTAAGTTTCTTCAGTTCCTGCTCCAACTTTCCTCAATGATAGGCAGTAATGTAAACTGAAATAAATCCATTCCTGCACTAGGTTGCTTTGGATCAGAGTGTTTTATCACAGCAACAGAAGGAAAAGAGAAACAAGCAAATGAACGCAAAACCCGGGGAAGAAATTCATCAACTTAGATAAAAACTTCAGCCAGAGAGAGCAGGGTGGATTGATTGATTAGCTGATTGATTGATGGATTGAATGAATCTGGGGGGCACAAAAACAGAACTCACCAGGCAGTGGTGATGCACACCTTTAATCCCAGAACTCAGGAGGCAGGCAGATCTCTGAGTTCAAGGGCATCCTGATCTATAAAGTGAGTTCCAAGACAGCCAGAGCTATGGAGAGAAACCATGCCAAAAAAACAAAAACAAAAACAACAGTAACAAAAACAAAAACCCAGAAATCTTAGAAACGAAAAGCTCCATAAATCAAATAATAAAAGGTATTATTACCAAGAGACTGGTGGAAAAAGAGTGAAGGTTAAAGAGTTACTGAGATAGAAATAAAAGTGGATGGGACACTATTACCACAGAAAATAGTGTAGCACTTAAAACATGAGAAGGAACCAGGCATGGTCACTCACGCCTTTACTCACGCATTTGGGAGGCAAAAGCAGGAGGACCTCTGAGTTTGAGGCCAGTCTGGTCTACAGAGTGACTTCTAGGACAGCCAGGGCTACACAGAGAAACCCTGTCTCAAAAACAAATGAAACAAAACAAAAACGGAAGGAATCAAGCAATATTAGCTCAGTAAAGCAGCAAACCTCTAACATAAAAAGGAAAGTTATTACGTACTTTTCAATAACTCTAATACAGTCATACTTCTCCACTTAAAAGACAGACTAGCTGAAAGGGTTATGAAGAGAGCCAACTGTCTGTTGTCTACAAGAAAACTTATCTCACTGGCAAAGATACACAGAGTGCAGAGGAAAGGATAGAAAACAATGGTCCAAGGAAATGGAAGCTGAAGCAGCCAGGGTCAGCTATACTTACTGAAAGACACTTCAGTCACAAGGAGAAGGGATAAAAGTCATTGCATATGGGGGCTGGAGAGATGGCTCAGTGGTTAAGAGCATTGCCCGCTTTTCCAAAGGTCCTGAGTTCAATTCCCACAACCACATGGTGGCTCACAACCATCTGTAATGAGATCTGGTGCCCTCTTCTGGCCTGCAGGCATACACACAGACAGAATATTGTATACATAATAAA
>NW_004949113.1:4220163-4225188 GCF_000317375.1 Microtus ochrogaster
TTCTTATCTGGGCTGACAGTGCTCCTTCCAAGAGCCAAGGACCACCTAACAAAAACCCCAACCCCAACACCAGGCATAAGAAACCCTCGTTTTGTGTTGTTGGTCAGGGTTGTCCAACAGGCTCCCAAAATATATAGTTATTGCTATTGCCCTTGGCTGCCCTCAGAGGTGGAATGGCTAAGTCCCTACTGCTGAAAACACTGCATCTCAAGCACAGGGGCCATGTGAGCGCCCAATGAAAGGAGGGAAACAAGCAACAGTCCTATCCAACTATGACACATGAAAACATCACAGGAGACAGCATGGCACAACATACCTAAGATGCAGTAGAGGCCTGCACATTGTGGCAATAAGCCACAGCTCTCTAATTGGACTTTAGACCTGGTCAACAAGAGGGAAATTATGCCTGGGCCTGGAAACCTAGCCCACTGTCCAGGGATAGTGAAGTCATGGCTCATCAAGGAGAACTTAGAACCACCACATTACTAAACAAGCACAGTCTCTAACTACACTAAGCATTTCTCTTTATACCCATAGGGAAATACAGCCCTCACTCTTTTTTTTTTTTTGGTTTTTCGAGACAGGGTTTTTCTGTGGTTTTGGAGCCTGTCCTGGAACTAGTTCTTGTAGACCAGGCTGGTCTCGAACTCACAGATGGCCTGCCTCTGCCTCCCAAGTGCTGGGATTAAAGGCGTGCGCCACCACTGCCCGGCAGCCCTCACTCTTCATCAAGAAAATAGAGGCCGTTACAGAAGACCACAACCTATCAAAACACAGAGCTATGGAGTCCCAATAAATACATCTACACAACAAGTCCCACACCCAAGGCACAGGAGACACCGCAGAAGACTGTAAGAGTCTGCTCTGAGACAGCATCCCCTAGTGATGGTAGAAGATACACCCACAAAGTCTCACCAACACAAGTGCCCAAACACGAGCTAAACAAGGACAACAGACACACCAAAGTGGACAGAGGAAAGTCCACAAGGACTAAGAAATGAGAGGAGTAGGAGAGATCATCTTTCCCAGGAAAGAGCACACCAACTGGTTATCTAATACCAAATGTCAGCCTAAAAACACACATACACACCAAAAAAAAAAAAAGCCAGGCAGTGGTGGCACACACTTTTAATCCCAGCACTTGGGAGGCAGAGGCAGGCAGATCTCTGTGAGCTGGAGGCCAGCCTGGTCTACAAAGCAAGCTCCAGGACAGCTGCAAGTTCCAGGACAGCTAGGACTGTTACACAGAAAAGCCCTGTCTCGAAAAAAAAACAAACAAACAAAAAATCAGAACACGCATACAAGAAACACTATACAGACTGAGCAGGTCATATTTAGGAAAATATGTGTATAACACACACACACACACATATATATATAACAACTAGTGAAAAAGAAGGCCATGAATTTGAAAGAGAGCAAGGAGGAGTATGCAGGGGAGAGGCAAGAAAGGAAAGGGAGAAATTATGTAATCATTGTTCTGGTTAGAATTATTGCTGTGATAAAACACCATGACCAAAAGCAAGTTGGGGGAATAAAGGGTCATCACAGTCTGTCATCCAGGGAAGTCAGGACAGGAACCTGGAGGCGGGAGCTAATCCCGAGGCATGGAGGGAGCTGCTTACTGGCTTGCTCTTCATGACCCAGGACCACAAGCCCACAGATGACACCACCAGACTAAACACAGAAATGTTGGAGCTAACTGACATTATAAGCCAAATGGATCTAACAGGTATTTACAGAACATTCTACCCAAACACAAAAGAATATACCTTCCCAGCACCTCATGGAACTTTCTCCAAAATTGGCCACATACTCAGATATAAAACAATTCTCAACAGATACAAGAAAACTGAAATAACATCTTGCATCCTAACTGAACGCTACAAATTAAAGCTGGATACCAACAGCTGGAACATCAGAAGGCTCATAAACTCACGGAGACTGAACAACTCACTACTGAATGAAAATGACTATAGAACATCCCCAAACTTATCAGACTCAATGAAGGCGGATCTAATAGGCAAGTTCATAGGACTAAGTGCCTACATTAAAGAAAGTAATCGGAGAGATCTCACCTGAAAGCTCTAGAACAGTGATTGTCAACCTGTGGGTCATGACGCACTGGGGGCACAGTCAGATATTTACATTGTAATTCATACAAGTAACAAAATTATAGTTATGAAGTAGCAACAAAATAATTTTATGATTGTAGGTCAGCACAACATGAGGAACTGTAATATTAAAGGGTCACAGCATTAGGGAGGTTGAGAACCACTGCTCTAGAACATAAAAAAGAAATCACACCCAAAGAAGTAGAAGTTAAATGATCAAGCTCAAAGCTGCAATCAATAAAACAGAAACAAACAAGCAAAAATACAAACAGTCAATAAAACTGTTTTTATTAAAAAAAGAATTGGTTCTTTGAGAAAACCAGTAAGATTAACAAACATTTACCGAAATTACCTAAAAGGTGGAGGGAAAATATCCAAATTAACAAAATTAGAAATGAAAAGGGGGACATAACAGCAGACATTGAGGAAATCCAGGGAATCAAAAGGACATACTTTATAAACCTAATAAAAATTGAAAAAACCTAATAAAAGAAATGGATAATTTTCTCAATACGTACTACTTACCAAAGTTATATCAAGATCAGATAAGCAATTTAAACAGAGCTATAATCCCTAATGAAACAGAAGCAGTCAATAAAAATCCACACACCCCCAAAAAAGTTCAGAACCAAATATGTTTTAGTGCAGAATTCTATCAGATTTTCTAAGTCGAGTTAATGCCTGAGGAGTTACACTCCTCAGCTCTACCAGATCAACTATTAAAGGAAGAGTTAATGCCAATACTCCTCAAATTATTCCACAAAATAGAAACAGAAGGAACACTGCCTAATTCATTTTATAAGGCCAGCTACCCTGATACACAAACCAGAAAAAGACCCAACAAAGAAAGAGAATTACAGACCAATTTTTCTTATAAACATAGATATAAAATTTCTCAATAAAATAGTTGGCAAACTGAATCCAAGAACACATCAAGAAGATCATCCACCATGAAGGATGGTTCATCATACAAATATTGATAACTGTAGTTCGCTATATAAACAAACTAAAAGAAAAAAAACAAAAACAACAAAACCACATGATCATCTCATTAGATGCAGAAAAATCCCTTTCATGATAAAAGTCCTGGAGAGATTAGGGATACAAGGGACACACCTGAACATAATGAAGGCTATTTACAGCAAGACCATAGCTAACATCAACTTAAACAGAGAGAAACTCAAAGCAATTCCACTAAAATCAGGACCAACACAAGGTTGTCCACTCTCTCCATAAACCTATACAATATAGTACTTGAAGTCTTAGCTAAAGCAATATGACAACTGAAGGAGATCAAGGGGATACAAGTTGGAAAGGAAGAAACTATAATACACTTCTTTGTACTATATATATCTTTTTCCCCCCGAGACAGGAGACAGGGTTTGTCTGTGTAACAGCCCTAGTTGTCCTAGAACTCACTCTGTAGACCAGGCTGGCCTCGAACTCCCAGAGATTCACCTGCCTCTGCCTCCTGAGGGCTGAAATTAAAGGCGTGTGCTACCATTGCCCAGCGATGATAGTATATTAAGTGATCCTTAAAAAAATTCACCAAGGGGGCTGGAGAGATAGCTCAGAGGTTAAGAACATTGCTTGCTCTTCCAAAGATCCTGAGTTCAATTCCCAGCAACCACATGGTGGCTCACAACCATCTGTAATGGGGTCTGGTGCCCTCTTCTGGCCTGCAGGCATAAAGACAGACAGAATATTGTATACATAATAAATAAATAAATATTTTTTAAAAAAATTCACCAAGAAACCCCTATAACTGATAAATACTTTCAGCATTAAACACAGGCTGGCAAGACAGCTCAAGTAAAGGCACTTGTTACCAAGCCTGATGACCTGAGTCCCAACCTGAAATTATACCGTGGAAGGAAAGAATCAACTCTCACAGATTTATTCTCACCTCTACACATGTGGTAGTATATCATGTACACACACATGCACACACAATAAAACAAATACCGAGAAAACAAATAATCCAATCAAAAGCCGGGCAAATGAGGGGGCTGGAGAAATGGCTCAGCGGTTAAAAGCAGTGGCTGCTCCAGAGGTCATGAGTTCAATTCCCAGCACCCACACAGGGCTCACAACCATCTATAACTGTAGTCCCATGAGATCCGATGGTCTCTTCTGATATACAGATAAACATGGAAACAAAACAGCCATATACATAAAATCAATAAAATCTTTTTTAAAAATAGGCAAATAAACTGTACAGACAATTTCCAAAGTATAAACAGGGTCATCAAGTAGTGGTTCAGGAGGTAAGATCCCTTACCACAAACACCTAGCAACATAAATCTGACCCTTGAAACTTCCATAAAGACGAAGAAACTGACTCCACAAAGCTGTCCTTGGACCTCCAACACGCACACACACTTTTCTAAGGCCAATAAATATATGAAGATGTTTAACATCTACAGCAGCCATCAGAAAAATGAAATGCATCTCAAAACCATATTGAGCTAGGTGTGGTGGTACAAACCTTTAATCTCAGCACTCAGGAGGCAGAATGGCTATCACCAAAACAAATGCACCAATCTCCTTATAGTCGTATTAATGAACTTGTATAGCAATTATGGAAATCAGTATAGAGGTTCCTTAAAAAGAACTATATCCAGCCACACCACTACCAGCATTCACCAAAGGAATCAAAGGCAGCATACAACAGAGATCCCTGCAAATCTACATCTATCTTGAAACTGTTCACAATAGCCAAGATACCCACCACAGATGAATGGATAAAGAATATGTGGTGTGTACACACACACACACACACACACACACACACACACACAACATATACATTGGTTACTACTCAGCTGTAGAGAAAAATAGAGAACTGGTGTCCTAACTTCCAACTGCCATGATAAAACACTGACTAAAAGCAACTTGGGGGAGGGAAGAT
>NW_004949113.1:4225806-4238471 GCF_000317375.1 Microtus ochrogaster
CAAGCTGGAACCTGGAAGTGGAACAAAAGCAAAGACTACAGGAGACATTGCTTACTGACTCACTTTCCCTGCTTCTATTCAACTAGGCCCACCCGCACAGGAGTAGGACCACCCGCAGTGGGTCAAGACCTCCTCCACCATTTATTAACAATCATGAAAACACCCACGGACATGCCCACAGGCCAGTCTGATGCCTTCCTCCCAGGCACGTCAAGTTAACAATCAAAATTAGCCACCCCAGCAGTGCAGATAGCTCGGTAGGGAAGTGCTGGCCATGGCTTGAGGATCTAAGCTCAGTGAATAGAATTAACATGAGGTGGATGGGTATGTGTGGATATAGTGGTCCCTACCTGTAAACCTAACACTGAGGAGGCAAAAGCAGGTACGGCTTGCTGGTCAGCTAGCTATCCCAGCCTAATTGGTGACCTTTAGGCCAGTGAGAGACCCCATCTGAGAACACAAGAGATGGTTACTGAGAATAGCACACTCATGCATGCACAACTACACACACCTGCACACCCGAACACACACTCAGAAAAAGGGGACGTCGTCACAGGAAAGCAGATGACACTGGAGATCACCTATTACACTAGACAAACCAGATTCAGAAAGACAGGATACAAGTTGTCTCTCTCCTGCCAAATTTAGAAAATAAAAGCAAAAAAAAAAAAAGTAAAAGTAGAATGAGGCTAATAAAGAATATGGGGGCTGGAGGAGGGAGAGAAGGGTAAGACAGGAAGGGGGTGGTGAGTGCGATTCAAGTCTATTACACAGATGTACGGAATGTCACAACGATACCTGTTTTCTGTACAACTAATATATGTAGCTAAAACTGAGAGCAACAGAGAAGGGGCTGGAGAGATGGTGAAAAGCACAGAGTGCTCTTCCAGGACCTGAGTTCAGTCTTGCCACCCATGCCAGGTGGCTCCCAGTGGATTCCAGGGGATCTGCTGCCTCTAGCCTCCATAGGCACCCACACACATGCACAAAGACACACGGATAGACATAACTAATTTCTTTTTAATCTTTAAAATCAGAGAAGAAAAAAAATACAAAAGCTTGATAGCAGCTATTCTGACATTTGCAGAAGTAGAAAGTTAATGAATATTCATGAACAATGACGTTTCCAGACTAGCTGCAAACACTGAAACAGAATTTACAAGCAGTATAGAAATGAGTGTGTAGAATCCACATCGCTTAGCCCTGGAGAATACCCAGGGATGGACTACGTGGTTGGGGCTTGCTTCATACCACACACCACAGGGCTGTGAATGTATTTACAAAGTATTTCTTGTGAGTATGTAATTATTCCAAAATAGTTTATTTAAAAACCAAAAACTATGTATTGCTTTTGATACCAGAATGAAAAATACGTCATTTTTTCTTAATTATATTGATTAAAAATTAAAGTGAAATAAGAAATAATTGTCAAAGTTAAATCTTGATACTTGCACTTCTGTCTTCACTGAATTTTGATATTTTTACCCCAGAATACATTTAAAAAAACACAGGACACATTTTAAAAATATTTCACTTTACCTTCTAGCTACTGAAAGTCTTCCACGTCCTAAATGGCGCCTGATCAAAGACATCTTAAGTCCTAAAAAGATATTTCAACAATTAAATTAGGAGACCATTTTATTTTCACAACATCGATTCCAGTGAAACTCTTATCAGCAGCAATCCTTGTTTCTAGCCCACACTCCCACCCTGTGATTGTCAATTCAAAGCACACAAAACAAAGAACTAAAAATTACAGCCCAGAGACCCTTTATGAACTCCATTTCTGTGTAAGAGAAAAGAAAAAGGTCTAATCAACAAAACCACCTGTCGAGCAGTGGCGGCTCCTGCCTTTAATCCCAGCACTCAGGAGGCAGAGGCAGGTGGATCTCTGTGGTTTACAAGAGCTAGTGCCAAGACAGGCTCTAATTTACAGAGAAACCCTGTCTTGAAAAAACAAAAACAAAAAAAAAGAAAAAGCCACCATCTAGGAAAGATGAGATTGTAGAAGGAGACAGAGGCAGTGGAAGCTAAAACCACAATGGAAATGCATAATTTGTAAAACTGGAGTGCTGCTCACTGGTGATCACTTGCCTAGGAACACAAGGTCCCAGGTTTAATCCTCGGCACCCCAAAAGACGTTTAAAAAAACAACTGAACTTTATTTCACAGATTTTAGCTCCCTTTGCCATGCCTTCTCCCTTCCTTCAGAGCCACATGCTTCTGGACAAGGATGACAAAGAAAAGTCACGTCGCCAAAGCACCATAAAGCACCTGTCATTCAGGGCCAGCAGAGATTTTTTTTCCCCTTAATTGATTTACTTATAAGCCTCCTAAGAGATGATGAAATGTCTAAGACTAAAAGGCAGAAACAATAAAGCTTGGTGATAGGAAGAAACATTAAGGAACCCTTTCCATTAAAATATACTCCATGGTAGGTACGTTGGTTTATTTATCTTCACGCTAGAGATTGATACTCACGATATACACAGCTGTAAGCATAGCACTGAGAAGACGGAGGGCACCTTGGTGCTACCTAGTGGTAGAGTATTTGCCCAACATGAGAAAGTCCTGAATCCAACCCTCAGAATGGGCTAAAGGTGAATTGTATGGTGTTTTCTTGTTTGATTGGGTATTTTTGGCCATTCACACAGTTGTGCGACCACCATAAAAACTTCAATGACCACTCTCTACTTTTCCCTCTTCTCAACCCCAACAACTGATCTGTCCCTACGAGTCGTCTATTCTGGACATTCCACATAAATGAAATCAAAGAGCATGGTCCTCTTTTTATATCTGACTTCTTCCACCCAGCACACTATCAAGACTGTACACACTGTAGAATATAGCACCCTTTTCTTCCTATGGCTGAAAACTCCACTGTTCAGATATGCCATTTTGCATTCACCAGGAGACAGGGGTTTAGTTGCTTACACTTTTTGACTACTATGAATAAGGATGTTACAAATACTTGTTTATGTAATTTATATGAACCTGGTCTTCTTTAAAAAAAAAAAAAGAAAGAGATAGAGAGAGAGAGAAAGAGAGAGAGAGAAAGAGAAAGAGGGTTTCTCTATGTAGCCTTGGCTGTCCTGGTCACTCTGTAGACCAGGCTGGTCCCGAACTCACAGATTCACCTGCTTCGGCCTCCCAAATGCTATGATTAAAGGCGTGAGCCACCATCACCTGGCAAGCAGAATTACTCTTTCAGTGACACAGTTATAAATAACTGTATGGTGGGGCTAGAGAAAACAAACTGCTGTTCTCCCAAAGGACCCGAGTCCCATTCCCTAGCATACAACTGCCTATAACTCCAGGTCCCAGTCACCTGCACACATGTGGCATACATACACAGATACATATACATTAGTTATTTTTTAAAAGAATAATTATATGTTTAAGATTTTGAGAAACTGCCAGACTATTTTCCACAGAGGCAGTTCCATTTCACATTTCCAGCAGCAATGTGATATCCTTTGGCAACACTTATTACTGTCATTTTAACATTACATCAGAAAAGGTCAGTATGTTTACCTTCCTACAAAGTTCTTATGCTCCCTCACAGTAACAGTATAGGACATGGGGATTTGGGGGGGCAAGCAAGCAATGCTTAGGGCAAGAGCTTATGATGGTCAGTTTTGACTGTCAGCTTGATGAAGCTGAGGATCACCAAGGAAACAAACCCCTGGGCATGTCTCTAAGGGAGTTAGTTTCTAGATTAGATTAATGAGGAGGTTGGAGCCACTCTAAATGTTAACAGAACAATACCATTCGTTGGGGTCCTGAAATGAATAAAGAGGAAAGATTTATTTATATTTAGTTTTATGTGTATGAGTATTTGACTGCATGTATGTAATGTACCACACACATGTAATGCCTGTGGAGGACAGAACAGCGGCCCTGAAACTGGAACTACAGACAGCTGTGTGCTGCCATATGGGTGCTAGGATCCAAACCTGGGGACACCTTTTGACCTCTTCGGGCACTGCATGAACGTGGTGCACTTACATACATGCAGGTAAAACACTCAAGTACATAAAATAAAATAATTTATAAACATCCAGGGCTGCACGTAGCACCTGACAAGCATTCACTGACCTAATAACGAATGTAGTTTAAGGCAGTAGTCGCTGTAAGCATTGCAGTTCTGATGCAAAGGGATCCTAGGAGTCCGGAGCCAAGGAATACCACAAAGCCACCATAAGCGTAGCCACTTACAGCCCTGCTCCAGAGAAAGTGTTCACCAATTTAACAACTCTGCTCCAGCAGGGGAGGGATTCCCCCGCGAAGTTGTTACAGTTCTGCTCAGACTCTGCTCCACTAGGCGAAGGATTCCCCAGCAAAAGCGTTCAGCCTGGCTCTTCTCTGCTCCAGCTCTGAAGAAAAGTAGTGACTTCTCTCCTCCACTCCATTCTAGCTAATGAAGGTCTCACCCAAGCCTCATTTAAGAAACTTACTGGGAGGGAAGAATCCAGGAGAGTGGCTGCCTCTTCCAGGGTGGAAAAAGGCAGCAGCAAACGAAATAGGCACAGGGCTTATTTAGGACTTCTTAGAGGCAGAGTTTTTCCAGGGTGGAGATTTTCAGGGTGGGAACTGGTTGAATTTTAACCCCTGAGCTTGGACAAGTTTGGGGACTGGCTGGATTTTGTGCTCAGGGATTGGTTGGTTTTGTACTGTGTTAATCAGGGGCAGAGTGTGTTTCTTTAGCTCTGAAGGGAATCAGGTGTGATGGCGTACATTATAATCCCAGCATTCAGGGGACTGTGACAGGAAGATTGGGTGTTCAAACCCAGCCTGAGCTACATATGTAAGACAGACTCTGTCTCAAAAACCAAGGGTGGGATATAGCTCACTGACAGACAGCCTGCCAAGCATGTAGCAAGGCCCTTGGTTTCAATCCCCAGCAGTGTAAAAAGAAAAGGAAAAAAAATTCATAAGCGGGACATGTTAACTAATTTCTTAATTTTATGTTTCAAAACATGTAATTAGGGAAATATCTGAGAATTTTATTTTTGACAAAGAATCCATAAAAATACAATAAACTTAAAGAGCTCCTATAAATTCAATAATAAAAGACAATGCAAATAACATTTAAATAACAAGCAAAGACCTGGGTGCAGTGGTGTGTTTACCTGTATTTGAGACAGGAGGACCGTCCTGAGTTTGAGGCTAGTTTGGGCAGTGTTCCATGTCAGCCTGGGCTACTGAGTAACTCTATCTCCAAAAACCAAAAAGGACTTTCTAGCCTCTTCTGCAACATGCACAGGTGACACAAAGCACGGGAAAGCTCAGGGCCAGCTGTGACTGGAAAATCAGTGCAAAGCAAAACCAACAAAGCCCTTTCTTTCCTGCATAAGGATACAGAAAAATCTTTTAAAAATTAAAAATTGAAAAAAAAATTTTTTTAAAAAGGCAAGAACTGGCAAGAAGGAACCTGGAACCGTTGTGATCTGTTGGTTAGGATGTAAAATGGCAAGGCCACAGTAGAAAAATTAACTTTATCTAGTGATTTGGAATGCCAAGTATTTCCTCTAGACCAGGTCGGGATATCCTTTGTTAGGCTCGACCTGCTCTTTTTGTGGTTTTGATATGGATATTAGCATTGTCCTTGCCTATGGAATTTTCCAACTACTTCTGCAAAAACTAGAAACCTCTTCATCTCCTTGACACCTCTTCTTCTGTTTCTTCCCCCTACTCTTCTTCTCCACACCCTTTCACTTCACTTTTTCCCCTCGCACGAAAAATGAAGAACATGCAGAGGTAACGTATTTGAGTGAATTTTTTTGCCCACAGAAGGAGAGAATGGCTAAGATGGCAAATACAAAGTGTTTTATTACAATAAAAAAAAAAAATGTCCTGGGGCTGGAGAGATGGCTCAGAGGTTAAGAGCACTGACTGCTCTTTCAGAGGTCCTGAGTTCAATTCCCAGCAACCACATGGTGGCTCATAGCCATCTATAATGAGATCTGGTGCCCTCTTCAGGCATACAAACATACATGGAAGGAATGTTGTATACATAATAAATAAATAATTCTTTTTTTAAAAAAAAAAAGTCCTAGTTTCATTCTGTTGCTGACCAAAAGCTACTTGGGAAAGAAAGGGTTTGTTTGGTTCACACTTCCAGGTCATACAATCCATCACTATCAGGTTAGGAACCTACTTCCTGGCTCACAGGTTCACGCTTAGCTAGCTTTCTTAGATAGCCTAGAACACCAACCCAGGGAATGGTGTTGCCCACAGTGAGCTGGGCCTCCCACATGGATTAAGCAAGACAATCCCTCAAGAACAACATGATAAAGACAATTTCAATTTCAACTGAGACTTGTGTGTGTGTGTGTGTGTGTGTGTGTGTGTGTGTGTGTGCTCTGCCTGCATGTATGCCTGCCTATATGCCAGAAGAGGGCAGCAGCTCCCATTACAGGTGGTTGTGAGCTACCATGTGGGTGCTGGGAATCAAACTCGGGACCTCTGGAAGAGCAGCCAATTCTCTTAACCACTGAGTCTAGGAACAACAATTAGTAAGAGAGACAAACCAAAACCCAACAATAGCATACTGCTAAGATGGGTGAGCAGTGTAGGTCAATGTCCTAAGCATGCACAAGGTCCTGGGGGCTACATCCAGCTCCAAACATACTGATGAGACTGCGAAGCACTCAGGAACCTCAGATTACTGGTAGGAATATAAAATGGTATAAAAGCTTCAGAGAGTGGTGTGGCAGGTCCTCAAAAAGGCAAACTTTGCTGTATGACCTAATAATTTCACTCTTACTTTTCCAAGAGAAATGAAACATAGGTCCATGCAAAGACCTGCTCAATAATGTTCATAGCAGCATTAGCCATAATACAATCTAGATGCCCGTGAACTTGTGAATGCCTTAAAATACACGCATGTATACAAACATACATACGTAAAAAGGCTTGCCTGACAGTGCTCACCTGCAATCCCAGCTGGCTATAGTGGGAGGCTTACTTGAGACCAAGAAGTTCAAAACCAGCATAAGATGATCCCATTTCAAAAAACACGAGAGAGAGAGAGAGAGAGAGAGAGAGAGAGAGAGAGAGCGAGAGAGAGAGAGAAGGAAAACCAAAGTGCAACAAAAGGAACTAAGTCAAGCAACATGCTGCAAAACAGCTGCACTTCAAAAAACATTATGCTAAAACAAAAGCCAACTACCACAAGACTTAATAATGAAATCAGACTTTCAGGTTAGACAAGAAGGCCCAAGGCAGCCAGTTAGATTTTTCTTTTCTTTTCTTTTTTGCCAGTCAGTTTCTAACAACTACTAAGCAAAGTCCGAACTGCCTAGCTTTTACTTAAAATATATTTAAAATGCATATTCACGAAAAAAGATTTGGGTCACCTAGATGGCTCAGAGGGTAAATGCATATGTTGTCAGGCCCGACAAGGTGAGTTCCCTGACTTGCCACCCAACCACAGAACACCTATGAAGGAAGGAGAAAACCTCTGACATTCACACACCCGTGAGCCCGCACACATAATCACACCAAATAAATAAATGTTAAAAAGATTTTCAATAGACAAAATAGAAACGACCTTCTACAATTCTTTACAAGTAAAAACGAAAAATACTGCAGCTGTCTGGTTACACATGTGAAAGAAAGAAATGTCTTTCTAAAAGAAAAAAATTGGAAACAGGGTCATCCCACCAGCCAGCTCACTGTCACCAGAATTGGTAAAATGCGACAACTCTGCGTAGCAGCAGATTCCCGCACTTTCTCAACAGAGGGCTGCAATGAAATCAGCACCGAAATGCAGGTTGCAGGGAAGCCGGGGCAGAAGGCGCTGACTTGGCTAAAGTCTTGGCTTCCACCGCCTAGGTCAACCCTAGGATACAAACACCTAAGAGGGGGAGGGAGACACCGCAGGAGGAAGAGCTGCTGTTTCAAGGCACTTCTAGAGTCAAAGACTCTCCCGGGCATTATGCCATAAATAAGGCCCAGTCACGCCATTTTCCTCCCTCCTTTCTTGAGATAGGGTCTCACTGTGTAGCCCTGGCCATCGTGGAACCCCCTCTGTAGACCAAGTTGGCCTTGAGCTCTGGAGATCTTCCTGCCTCTTCTGGGATTAAGGGCCTGATCTATCAAACACTCTAATATTAAAATGCCTCTTTAAGACAGAGCAGAAACCTCAGAATCAACTGCTGACCCCCTCCCCTGGAGGGCGGGGAGGACGGCAATACTAAGCCTCAGCCTTTCCTCCTGATTCAACGCTGAGATAAAAGACGTGAGGACAGAGATTTCCACCCAGCCCTCCTTTACAGGGGAGGAATTCACAGAACATTAAACTGAGGACGCGGTTCAGTGGTACACCCTATATCGCAGAAGGTCCTGGATTCCACCCCAGCACAACAACAACAACAACAAAAGCCAGAAACACTAGGCAATCAAAAATGATAACCACACCATCATAGAAGTATAACCACAACGACGCTAACACAAAGAAACGGTGGTTTGATGTGCTCTGAACCTATATCGACCGGTCTCTTAAAAACCATCAAAATATCAGGCAGGGTGCACACTGCCTATTTCAACGCAATCTTTTCTCTTTTCTCTTCTTTTACATTTACTTCCTGGGGTTGAGGTGTGCTCACGTGCCACAGCATTGGTCTAGAGGTCAGAGGTCGGTTCTCCCCTTCGACCTCCGTCAGGCGCGCCTTTACCCTCTGCGCCGTGCCCCTGGGTCTCAACCTATTTCGACCCTGAGAAATCCGGCGTCTAGGAGGGGGACGTGACTTAACCAGGGTCGCACAGCTGGCCTTCTAGATTTTGGCCCCAGCCGCCAGACTGCAAAGGAAGAGGGATGGGGCCTCCAGGGTATGGTCCAAGAGCCGGCCGAGGGCCCAAGCAGCCAGCCCATCCCCCCATACACACCACAAAACCGCTGGGTAAACTGAGGTCTGCAGGAGCCAGTCAGCCCAGCCTTTGAGGCCCGGATTCTGCCTCCCCAGCAGAGAGGCATCTTTGGGGGCCGGGAGGATCTCGCTGTGAGCCACAGCAGGCGGGCGACACTCACCTGGAGCAGTGGAACCTCGCCTCAGCCTCTCTTCTGCCACGCTTAGCTGTGGCCACGCCCCCTTGTGCCACGCCCATAAAACTCGCTCGGTCAAACGGCGCCCCCTGCCGCGGCGGAGGTGCATAGCAGAACAATTTTCCTCTACTCCACCTCCCAGAAACTGGGATTTTCCCCACCCTTCTTTACTTTTTCTTTTTTTCTTCTTTCTCAGTCACTCCTCTTCAGTACCTTCCTCCCTCTAGTTTTGCCTTTCTTTTTTTTTCTTTTTAGCAACCAGATCATCTCTCTCATTCAGTATTTGTATACTACACACTGCAGTTCAAAATGTTGCGTGTACGGCAGAAAAGACAGAATTTCTGCAACCAAAAGCTTCAGTTCTACCAAAAGAGATGACATTGGTGCACACCTTTATCCTAGTCTCAAGAGGCAGAGGCAGGCCAGATCTCTGTGAGTTAAAGGTCAGCCTAGGCTACACTATGATTTCAGGCCAGCTAGCGCAGCAAAGTCTCAAAATATAGACACTAATCCAAAAGTTCACAACACACGTGGCACCGCCTCTAAAGGACACCTATACGCATATACGCATATACACTCAAGCCAGGTCTTCCTGATGTTTTCTTCTCTGTAAGCATGGTCACTGTGCAGTAATTACTAGGAGCAGAGGGGACAAGCATGCCAATGAAGGACTTCCTGCCAGTTTATTTTCTCCTTGGGGCGGAGCTAGGGCTTTTGTTTGCTTGTTTGCTTGTGGGATTTTTTGTTGTTGTTGCCTTGGTAATATTGAATGTAGGATCAGTTAATTTCTGAAGACTGGCTACTGAGGGAACCATTGTAAACATGTATTAAGGGGCTGGAGAGATGGCTCATAGGTTAAGAGCACTGGCTGCTCTTCCAGAGGTCCTGAGTTCAATTCCCAGCAACCACGTGGTGGCTCACAACCATCTGTACTGAGATCTGGCGCCCTCTTCCGGCGTGCGGGCATACATGGAGGCACAATGTTGTATACATAATAAATAAATAAATCTTTTTTTAAAAAGTAAACATCATTAATATCATATCCAGAAAGCAATAAGACCCATAAACATAAGAAAAAGGTTCTGGCCTGGAGGGATGGCTCGGATTAAAAGGCTAGGCTCACAATCAAAAATATAAGAGTTTGGTTCCTAGCACCCACGGCTGTCCCTCCAGGTACCAAAAATTTAAAAAAAAAAAAAAAAAAAAAAAAAAGAAAGAAAGAAAAAGTTCCATAAAAGCAATTGTTTCTATCTCCCTGCCCTGCAGTGCTAAGGATTAGATCCAAGTTCTTGCACATCCTAGGCAAGCTGTATGCCACCAAACGAATAAGTTACCCCTAAGTGATACTCCAGTGACTAAGCCCAATACATCCACTGGTTTGCCAAGTTGGGCTCTGGCGGAGTCGCTAATGTGGTCTGTCATTGACTCCTTATCTGTCTCTTGAGTTTGGGGATTATAAATGTGTACCACCACACTCATCTCTGTCTTCAGAGCACAGTTAGTGAGCAGGGGACGAAAAGCAAAATGACCAGAGTGAGCAAAAGGAGCTTGTAAAGGAGAAGCAGGAGCGACAAGGGAGGTTCATTCAGAATTTTGAATGAAAACTATTACTCCTGCCAACTTAGCCACACCAGGGCTTACCTGACCAAACGCTAGTCTAATAATTATAAGAAGCTATTTTTCGGTAAAAGTTAATGACTAAATCAGATTTTGAGGGGCTGGAGAGATGGCTCAGGGGTTAAGGGCATGGACTACTCTTCCAGAGTTCAATTCCCAGCAATCACATGATGGTTCACAATTATCTTTCACAGGATCTGATGCCCTCTTCTGGCATGCAGGTATATATGCAGAGCACTCGTATATAAAGCATAAATAAATAGAATTTTTAAGAACTCAGATTTTGGGTAGAGCAGATTGCCTGCTGTAATATAGAGGGCCCTCAGTCAGTCAGTTAGAGGACTTGACTAAAGCACAACTGCTGCCCTTCCCAGGCAAAAGGGAAGCTTCTAGAAGGCCTTCAGAGCTGAACTTGTCCATGGTCTGCAACCTGAGAACTACCCTGATGATGCTAAACACATGAGCCTCCACAATCACATGAGCAGTGTCTTTTTACACACACGCACACACACACAATTGGAGAACCCAGAAAAATGCAATTCATTTTCATCTTTTTCTATAACCGTGAGCTATTTTTAGTAAGTTAATGCCTATTACTTGGGGACTCATTAAACATTTACTTGAGCACAAGTGGGAAGATAGCCTTGCCTTATTAAATATGAAGAAAGCAGCACACACTCAACTAGTAAAATATGATTTCATTCATGATTCTTCAAAAGAAGAAGAAGAAGGAAAGAAAGAAAAGCCAAGAAAGATGATGTATATCTTCAATTCCAGCACTCAGGAGGCAGAGAGGCAGGAATGTCACAACTTCAAACCAGTGAGTTCCAGGCCAGCTTGGAGTACTGTCTCCAAAAACAAAGAAGCCAGAACAGGACTGGGGATGGAGTTTAATTGGTAGAGTGCTTGCCTGGCCTAAACAAGCTCAAAGTTCAGACTTCTGTATACGTGAACTGGCTGTGGTGGCACATATCTGTAATCCCAGCACTTTGGAGCTGAGGCCTATAGAATCAAGAGCTCAGATCCATGCACAGATACATGGCAATCATGAGGTCAGCCTGGGATACAAGGCACCCTGCCTCAAAAACAATATAATAAAGCCGGGCAGTGGCGGTGCATGCCTTTAATCCCAGCACTCATGAGGCTGAAGGATCTCTGTGGGTTTGGGGCCAGCCTGGTCTATAGAGAGAATTCCAGGACAGGCAGGACTGTTACGCAGAGGAAACCCTGTCTTGAAAAAGCACAAACAAGAAAAAAGTAATAATAATAGTAAAATAAAAAGAAAATAACAAAATCTCTACATACACAGATGTGCATTAGTATATTCACAAAAATAAATTTGCAAGCAGGGCCAGTCAAACGGCTTAGCTGTAAAGGCACTGACCATGGAGCCCAGCAATCCCTATTTTTGAACACACAGATGTTTTGGCTTTCCTAACCTTTCTCTAGAGCCCCTCTCTGCTATGTGGCTGACCTCCATGTCAGTTTAATCTTCTCTAGTCTTCTCTGGACAGCTGCAAGATTTATAGCTTGCTTGGCCTGGGTCTCCCCCCCCCTTTGGAGTTGTTTTGTTTTGTTTGAGTCTAATAAATTTTCCTCAAACTTCCATTTGAGTCCATTCTTAAATTCTTTATCAATGAGAGAGACTAAGAACCCTGATCTTCCAAGAATCAGATGGTGGTGGCTCCCCAAGGTTCCCCAAAGGTTTCTCCCAATGCTTCTTTCCTGCCTTTTAATCCTTTAATCAGAGAGAAAATGAGCCTGTTCCTGCACCCATCCACAGCATTTGATGCTGTGTTTGTTCCTGTCTCCCTGGGGAAAGCCACACACTAGTCTAAATTAAAACAAAGATTGTCGCCGGGCGATGGTGGCGCATGCCTTTAATCCCAGCACTTGGGAAGCAGAGGCAGGCGGATCTCTGTGAGTTCGAGACCAGCTTGGTCTACAGAGCTAGTTCAGGACAGGCTCCAAAGCCACAGAGAAACCCTGTCTCGAAAAA
>NW_004949113.1:4238917-4244456 GCF_000317375.1 Microtus ochrogaster
GAGTTCGAGACCAGCCTGGTCTACAGAGCTAGTTCCAGGACAGGCTCCAAAGCCACAGAGAAACCCTGTCTCAAAAAACCAAAAAATAAAAATAAAAACATATTAATTTATTATGCATACATATGCCAGAAGAGGGCGCCAGATCTCATTATGGATGGTTGTAAGCCACCATGTGGTTGCTGAGAATTGAACTCAGGACCTCTAGAAGAACAACAACCAGTGTTCTTAACCTCTGAGCCATCTCTCCAGCCTGTAAACATGAGTTCTTCTATGCCTTCTTGAGATGACCTAAATATACCAAGTAGTGGGTTACTAGGTAGCCACCCAGACTAACTATAGGATTTTTTTTTACATTATAGATTTGGGGCCAGTGAAGTAATTTTGTAATCTGCATCAACATCTTCCTTTAAAAAGAAATGGGAAATGGCGAAAGAGATTCTTAGTCGGGGGGGGGTCCTCAACCTACCTTGATGCTGCTTAGCTTGTGGTGACCCCCAACCACAAAAACTACTTCATCTGTAATCTTGCTATACTGTTACAAATCACAGTGTAAATAAATATCCTGTGTTTTCTGGTAGCAACCCCTGGGAAGGGGTCAGAGCCCCCAAAGGGGTAATGACCCCAAGGCTGAGAACCACTGATTTAATGGTTAATTGACCACAAGCAGTTTCTTTGTGTCTTCAGGGGTTATTTGTTTTGTTTCTTCGAGACAGGGTTTCTCTGTAGCTTTGGAGCCTGTCCTGGAACTAGCTGCTATACACCAGGCTGGCCTCGAATTCACAGAGATCCACCTGCCTCTGCCTCCTGAGTGCCGGAATTAAAGGCGTGTGCCACCACCGCCTGGTCACCAGGCAATTTCTATCAGAGCATGTCAGTTCTGAGCATCTACGTGATACAACCTCTCCAACTCCAGCTCTAGGGGTTATGACACCCTCTTCTGGTCTCTGTGAACACTACAGGCAAAACATCAATGCACAGAAAATAAAAAAATAAATCTTAAAAAATTTAAAAAAAGAAAGAAAGGGGTAGAGTAGAAAAAAATGCCAAGAAAATATCACAAGTCAGGATGGATACACTTATCTTTACTTCATCACAACACAAAACACACTTCTTGCCCAGAATTGAGGGGTCAAACAAACCCCGAGCATTTAGACCAGGAGAAACGTACGTGCATTCCAGGAAACCTGTTTAGGCAGTAAAAGCTCATGAAAGAAATCAGTAAGACAGAGAGGAAAAGCAATGACCGAAATGTCCATCAACACAGTGCATGCATCAATAATGAAGGCAAGGGATGCGCGCAGCTCAGTGGTACTGCGCTTATGCCACCAGCACTACCAAAAACTAGTCATATAAGTAACGGGTTTTACAGCGACGTGGCGCTGAAACGGATGGTGGCTCTACATATCAACAGAGGTGAATTTTAGAGTT
The DNA here is from genome assembly GCF_000317375.1 of Microtus ochrogaster. Taxonomy (NCBI): domain Eukaryota; kingdom Metazoa; phylum Chordata; class Mammalia; order Rodentia; family Cricetidae; genus Microtus; species Microtus ochrogaster. Next base: position 4,240,346 of record NW_004949113.1, read on the forward strand.
ACCAATGGTAAGTAAACCAACTCTCATAGCAACGTTCACAGCAAGAAGCTACTTTCAGAAAATTTACAAAGCCCAGCCAAAAGCTCCTTAAGTGTGTATTAAAATGGTAAGACCAGGGTTGGAGAGGCAGCCCAGAAGTTAGAGCACTGGATGCTCTTCCAGAGGACCCAAGTTCAATTCCTAGCATTCCACATGGCAACACACAGTCATCTGTAACTCAAATCCCAGATCCCACACCCTCTTCTGGCCTCCTCGGGCACCAGAACTATGTAGCCTTGGCTGGCTTAGAACTAGCCCTGTAGACCAGGCTGGCCTCGAACTCCCAGAGATCCACCTGCCTCCGCCTCCCACGTGCTGGGATTAGAGGCGTGTGCCACCACCGCCCGGCTTCCCATCAGTGTATTTTAAATTTACCTTGATTTATGATTTTGTTTGTTCTGTAAAACTAGAATAACTCCGTGAAACTGCTTCCACATTGGAACATGAAATTTGGGGTCACCTAAGTCTGCGTACCTGGACCATGGTCACTCAAAATGGCTCCAGAATAAACTATTCTTATTGCCTTTAAGATGAGAGTCGGCTTTGTCAACCACACAGCCTGGGCTGTCCTCAAACTTGTGTTTCTCCGCCTCCTCGTGCTGTGTTCACAGACATAAGCCAACTCACTCAGCTCAGCTCATTGTTTAAAAAGTTTTTAAAAAACTTAAAAAGTTGGTTTTTCATTTTGATTGGGGGGGGGCACTGGAGAGATGGCTCAGAGGTTAAGAGCCCTGGTTACTCTTCCAGAGATCCTGAGTTCAATTCCCAGCAACTATATGGTGGCTCAGAACCACCTATAATGAGATCTGGTGCCCCCTTCTGGCCTGCAGGCATACATGTAGACAGAACACTGTATACATAATAAATAAATAAACCTTTAAAAAAAAAGAATGGAAACATAACTGGACAGTAGTGGTGCACTCCTTTAATCCCAGAACTCAAAAGGCAGAGGCAGGTGGATCTCTGTGAGTTCGAGGCCAACCTGGTCTACAAGAGCTAGTGCCAGGACAGGCTCGAAGCTACAGCAAAACCTTGTCTCGAAAAACAAAACAAAACAAACAAAAAACCAACAACATTAAGCCTTGCAGTGAGGGCGCATGCCTTTAATCCCAGCACTTGTGGGAACCAATGTGTGACTCAGTTTCCATCTGGAGTCATTTCTGACTTAAAGAAGTCATTTGAGTTTGAGCTTGCTTGCCCGCTCTGCTTTTTCCAGTAACCTTGATGGAAGTTCTGATTATGCCCGTGGGGAAGAGAATTTTTGCCCAGTCGAAAGAGCACATTTTTCTATTAAGATTGGGGCTGGGGTATGCCAGCCAGAGGCACTCCGCGTTAGACAGTGGAAGCTGCTTAACTGAATAAAATAATGTACCCGTTTGCGCTTCCTCCCAAGGACAGTGAAGGGAGGTGGTTAGCTGACTGGACTGCTCTTTGTTCTGCCTTTTGCCTGTAGTATATGTGCTACCTGAGAAATAAACCCGGGGCTGTTTGGTATTAGCCTTCAGTCCTCCGGGTCTATCCTGTGTTTCTGTCTTCGTTTCCCTTAATCTAACATTTCCTTAGCCTCAGCACCCAGGCTCCTACAGAGTGGCTTCAAGCATGGAGCTGCACACGGTGGGAAGAACGCAAGGACACCGCGGGGTAAAAGAGTGTACGCAGTAAAAGGGAGATCTGCGGAGAGCTTTATCCTGGGAGCCGCACAATGCAAATACAAAGAAAGATAAGTAAATGCACAGGTGTACGTAAGAAAAAAAAAAGAAGTTGGCTGTGCAGTGTAAAAAAAATAAGTCTAAGAAGTAACTCGAGTGTAAGTGTAAATAAGGAGTAACATGGCCAACAAGATAAAACAACAGCCTACAGAATGGGGAAAGATCTTCACTAACCCCATATTAGACAGCTGATCTCCAAAATATACAAAGAACTCAAGAAATTGGACCCCAAAAGATCACATAATCCAATTTAAAAAAAATAGAGTATAGACCTAAACAGAGAACTCTCAACAGAGGAATCTAAAATGGCTGAAAAACACTTAAGGAAATGTTCAACATCCTTAGTCATCAGAGAAATGCAAATCAAAACAACTCTGAGAGTCCATCTTACACCTGTAAAAATGGCCAAGATCAAAATCACTGATGACAACTTATGCTGGAGAGGTTGTGGGGAAAGGGAACACTTCTGTATTGCTGGTGGGAATGCAAGCTGGTACAGCCCCTTTGGATGTCAGTGTGGTGATTTCTCAGAAAATTAGGAAACAACCTTCCTCAAGACCCAGCAATACCACTTTGGGGTATATATCCAAAGGATGCTCAGTCGTGCCACAAGGACATGTGCTCAACTATGTTCATAGCAGCTTTGTTTGTCATAGCCAGAACCTGGAAACAACCTAAATGCCCCCCAATAGAAGAATGGATAAGGAAAATGTAGTACATTTACACAATGGAGTAGTACACAGCAGACAAAAATAACGACATCTTGAATTTTGCAAGCAAATGGATGGAGCTAGAAAACATTATTTTGAGTGAGGTAACCCAGACACAGAAAGACAATTATCACATGTACTCACTCATAGGAGGTTTTTAAACATAAAGCAAAGAAAACCAGCCTACAAACCACATACCCAGAGACCTTAGACAACAATGAGGACACTAAGAGAGACTTACATAGATCTAATCTAGATGGGAAGTAGAAAAAGACAAGATCTCCTGAGTAAATTGGGAGCATGGGGACCTTGGGAGAGTGTTGAAGGGGAGGGGAGAAACAGAGAGGGGAGCAGAGAAAAATGTATAGATCAATAAAAATCAATTTTAAAAAAGTAAAAAGAAAAGTAACTATGAACCAAGGGACTAGTAAGCAGCTGTTTGTACATTTACTTCGAGATATTTTGAAAGTCAGCAGAGCTAAGGCAGAGGTCAACAACTGTGTAAATTTCTAGAGTTTGTACATTTACTTAGAGGTATTTCAAATATTAGGGCTACTAAGGAAGGACAACAGGAATTGCTTCCGGTTTGGATTATGGAAAGGCTGTGTTCCCCTGGTTTCCTGCAGAAGGGAGTATGCGTCAAGAGATTTCAAAAGGTGTGTGTGAACGAATGAGCGCTCTCTGTCTTGGTCTGTGTTTTGATTGTCACTATGCTGCTGTTCTGTTTTATGTGTTCATGTCTTTTAAGTTTAAGTGGTACCGTACCTGTCTGTCTGTCTTTCTCGTACACCTATTGCCCTTCTTTGTTGTCCTGGAGGAGATGAGGCAGGCAGCCTCTGCCGCTAGCATTTTTATTGGATCAGTTCCAGGTCTTTGGGTCTGAGAGAAAAACTTCTCTAAGGAGAGGAATGGCACTGGTCACCTCCCTTCGGTGTTCTCTGGCCAACAGCCAGCCAGCAGCTCCTGCAGAGGGCAGGGGGTGCGCATGCTCAGGTGGGCAGAGATGCTACCGGGAGACATGCTCATGTGAACTGGACAGCATAGAACTGACTGCTTGTAGTCGAAAAACTGCACAGATGTGAAACAGAGAATCTGAGATTGTGACCAGAGACACTAACAATTTTTTTTTCCCACGAATACTGGCAGTCAAGGACACTCTGTGTCCACCAGCGTTGCTTCCCTCTTTTCCTTCCTAAGTCAAGTTCTTCTTCACTGTGATAACACTCAAGGTCTCTTCTGCTGATCAGCGGTTTCCCATCTTAACCCTTTTCTGTTCTGAGGCTTGAAAAAATGGTGAATTATACCAACCTGTATACTCTGGGAAGCGTTGATTTAAAGTAAAAGTTAAAGGTGCATTATGTTTGGGGGAAATTATGCTTTTGTTTCCACAGGAAAAGAAAATTATATGGGTCACTTATATCTAAAAGGTTACAAATACTAGTCATATTTTTAGGAAATTGGGTACAAATTATTATTGATTATGATAAAGAAAACTGCTGCTAGTTTTAAAAGTTTCATATTGTTACAGGCTTTTTATGTTAATGAAAATTTAAGTTATTCCTATTGTTTTTTTTGTTGTTGTTGTTGTTTGTTTGGTTGGTTTTTTTGGATTTTGGAGACAGGGTTTCTCCGTAGCTTTTTGGTTCCTGTCCT
>NW_004949113.1:4244816-4245834 GCF_000317375.1 Microtus ochrogaster
GTGAGGTCTGGTGCCCTCTTCTGGTCTTCAGGCATACACGCAGACAGAACATTGTATGCATAATAAATAAATAAATATTTAAAAAAAAAGAAATCACAAGAGGAGGTATTGATGGAGATTTGCATGCTGTCTGAAGGACAAGGGGACAGGGAAGAGACTGAAATAAAGTAGGAAAATGAATTTGTTTATGAGCAATGCGAGTTTAAAGGGAAACTATAAAAATGCTGGAGATTTTACCATGTTAATTCTGGTTGATTTTCTTCATTCATAAGGCTGGTGATTCATCACTGAGGAATAGTTTTGTTACTATTTGGATAATGTTCTCTAAAGATGAAAGGACTGAGGTCCTAAATACAAGTTAATAATTAATCATCCTATTCCAACCCGCTGCGTTGCAGGGTTCTATATGATTGCCTCCTTCAAAATGACAAGGCTGACACCTTTAGCTCTTCAGACTTTCATAGCGAAGTTCAAAATATGCTTATTAAAAACTGCCTTTTTTTTTTCTTCAAGAGAGATCCCTGAGCCTACTTCATTTCCACCTACAACCTATACCACTTATAACCCCCAACCCTATACCAATCCCTAATAATATCCTTAGCCCTGAGGACAAACTTTGTAGGTAGATTAGTGTGAGCTTACTCACACTAATAATAATGGTGAGTAATAGTGAGATTACTTGTGAGCTATTATTTATAAATAATTTACATTAGTATAGATTCTTGTATATTGATACAAATTCAAATTATATTTATTAAATTGAATAAGCTCCTATTTCTGTTTACAATATTTGTGCATCTACATAAAGTTATTTTGTCATATTATATGCATGCATGTTTCTACCTCTACTTAAGATATTTTGTATATTGATGCAATTTTAGAATATATTTATCACACTGTACTGTACATTTCTACCTCTGATCAAGATAATTATATATTGTTTACATTCTGAGGTTATTGTCCTCATTTGTTGCACATTTGTTTAAAGATTGTCTAATTTTTTAATATGAAGCCTTAG
>NW_004949113.1:4245944-4249177 GCF_000317375.1 Microtus ochrogaster
TCGAACTCACAGAGATCCGCCTGCCTCTGCCTCCCAAGTGCTGGGATTAAAGGCGTGTGCCACCACCGCCCGGCTGAAGCCTTAGTCTTTAAGCTATATAGGTATTAAGAATTACAGGTCAACAATCATTCATATTTGTCATACTTAAAGTTAGACTAATCAGATTCTTTAGATGCATAGAGATTGTATTCTGCATAGATAATCTTCAACCACTTCAAAGAACTGTAGAATATGGCATTTAAATAATTTAGGATTTTCTTGACGTGAGACATGATTGCTCCTAGAAGCACTGATCTATTCCTGAGAGAATGTTAGGCACTGAAGACACTTCACTTGGAGCTTTTATTCTTCTTGGCAAAACTGGCTTTTGGGCAAAAACTGCCCCTGCCTTGTCCACTGACAAAATACATGATGTCTAGACTAGACAAGCAGGATACAAGAAAAAAGACTGCCAAACCTTGCCAAGACAGGGTAAAACTATTTTTTCTTTAAAAATTTCTTGCCTCTGAAAAAGGTCTGTCAGTTACTGTAGGCTTTAGACAAACTCGGTTGCCCCAATATTACAAATGAGACTTTGGGTGATTGCCCAGGTATCTGGTTGTCTCTATCATTTCTTGCACCTTTTGGAAGTTGCTTGATTGCACTTCCTGTTTACTCAAGTAATATTATTTCCTTTCTCAGGTCTAAGATAGGGTTAAAGACTAGATTAGTCATAGTTACTTTCCTCTCATGACTTAGCCAAGCCGTTTTTAATGTAAGACTTAGAGTCCTTAGAATAGGATAACTATTAAAACATTTAGCATATGTTTCTTGTTTGGTGTTGTTCATGCTGGTTGTAGTTCTAATTTTTTAAAAGATTTATTTAATTATTTATTTATTAGGTATAAAATGTTCTGGCTGCATGTAGGCCTACACTCCAGAAGAGGGCGCCAGATCTCATTACAGATGGTTGTGAGCCACCATGTGGTTGCTGGGAATTGAACTCAGGACCTCTGGATGGAAAGTCAGTGCTCCTAACCTCTGAGCCATCTCTCCAGCTCTGTAATTCTAATTTTTATGTATGTTTTTGCCTCCTCTTTTCCTTGGACAATACTTGATATTTGTTCTTATTGTATATAGTTTTGTATTAGACTTAGAACTCTGATAATTAGACAAAAGGGGAAGGTGCTATGGAACTCCTCCAGTCGATAGCCTTTACGATACTGGCCCACTTTGGGCATGGTCTCATGCACTGTAAATGCAGATGAAAAGATTGTGTGGGCCTCTTGGCTGCTGGATTTGGTTCCAGGTCCATTGCATGCAGTGGAATGCAGATCATTACCCTTTCTGTGAATTTATCATCAAATAAATAAACCTTTGTTATACTCCATTCAGGGCTACTGTGGAACTCTTTTGTACACCTACATGAAGTTACATTGTGTACTACATTTTCTTTATCCATTAATCTGTTGATAGAGTTCTAAGCTGGCTCTATTAGTAATAAATATGGGTGCACACGTATCTCCGTGACATCCTGACTCAGAGCCCTTCAGGTACACTCAAAGTTGGCAGAGCTGGGTCATATAGCAGCTCCGTCACAAGGCTTTGAGTAATTTTTACATGATTTTCATAGTGGTCGTACCAGCTTACATTCCCACAGTCAATAATTGAAGATTCCTCCCCTGAGGTTGGAAAGACAGTTCAGTGCTCTTGCAGAGGACTGAGCTTGGATCCTAGCACCCATGTCAGGTGACTGGGAAACACCTGTGACTCTAACTCTAAGTGAACTGAACACTTTGGCCTCCAGGGCATCAGGACACAGTGCACATATCAACACAGAGACACACATATTTCTTTCCCCGCACCCTAGCAACATTTGTTGTAAATTGTTGTCTTTTTTTTCTTTTATTCCATTTTTTTCTTGGTTTTTTTGAGACAGGGTTTTTCAAACAGGGCTATACAGAGAAACCCTGTCTCAAACAAACAAACAAACAAACTAAATAAAAAGAATATCTACATGAGCTTAATGGACTGTCTTTCTTTCCTTGGGCTCTCAGTTTGTGGATGTGTTTGCCATTGAGGTGTATTTTGGGGAGACAAGAGACAGTTGGTTCCAGTTTTTTCCAACTCACCAGAACTGGAACTGGAGACCTGCTCGGCAATGAAGAGCGTTCACTGTTCTCTCAGAGGGTCTGAGTTCAGTTCTCAGCGCCAACTGGGCACTCACCACAGTAGGATCTGGTCTCTGAGTGTGCCTACACTCATGTACATACCCACAACAGACACCCACACTCCTGTGAGTAGCCCCAGCAATACTTCTGTGAACCCCCTGTGAGTACCCCGAGCTATACTCCTGTGAGTACCCCCATGAGTTCACTGGTTCACCAAGTCAGACTCCTGAGTTATCCTTGCTTTGCCCTTTCATCGGGTCCTTTTTTGGGGTGAGTAGACAATTGTTCTCCCTTCCCTAGAAGTGTCACTGTCATAATAGCCATTCTTGAGGTACTCCTGTGTGTCAAAACAAACTGTGATGAATTAGACTCGGAGACGCAGAAATGGAAGACTGGAGCCAAAGAGACATGAGAACAGCAGCATTCCTCACTGCAACTAACTACAAGATGCACTTTCACTGGCGGCCTCGGGTGCCCGGTGCCATGCCTCCTTGGTCACGATTAATGGTTTACCCTTAAAGTTTAAACTAATGATGACTCAGAGGCTAAGAGCACTCAGCGCTCTTGCAGAGGACCCGAATTCAGTTCCCAGGATCTATGCAGCAGCTCAGAACTCTGCAAGGTCAGTTCCAGGGGATCTGAATCTGTCTTTGGGCTCATCTGGCATCCATGCCCAGACATAAAGACATAATCTCATAAATAAATTTTAAAACTCTTTAAAAAATTGTGATGGCTCACGGGTTAAAGCCACTGGATGCTCTTGTAGAAAACTCGGGTTTGATTCCCAGCACCCAAATTGCAGCTCACAACCACCTGTAGTTCCAGCTCTAGAACATTTGACAACTCTTCTGGCCCCTTCTGGCACCAGGCATACAAGTGGTCCATGGCATACACACAGGCAAAACACCCATACATATAAAATAAAATAAAATAAAATAAAAATTTTAACATTTGAAAATCATGAGCCAAAATAAATCCTTCCTTCCTTAAAAAAAAAAAGACAGAAGGAAGACAAAGAAGGTAGGTTGAAGTAGAGTTTACACTCGGGCTATTGTTATTAATACAAGCTTTTTTTTTTTTTTT
>NW_004949113.1:4249355-4257710 GCF_000317375.1 Microtus ochrogaster
TAAAAAGGTTTCTCTGTGTAGCCCTGGCTGTCCTGGAACTTGCTGTGTAGACCAGGCTGGACTTGAACTCACTGAGATCCGCCTGCCTCTGCCTCCTGAGTGCTAGGATTAAAGGCGTGCGCCACCGCCCGTCCATCATTAGTGCAAAATTGTCACAAACACATTTTTACCCTTCTCAGTTGTGCAGTTGATCTCTGAACAGCTCATACTGTTTCAAATCTTTTTCTTACTGGATCCCGAGTTAGGTATGAATGCTTTGCATTTTGATGAGAATATACTATAGGTGTGTGTGTGTGTGTGTGTGTGTGTGTGTGTGTGTGCAAAGCCAGTAACAAAAAAAGGCAACATGGGAGAAGTCGTAGGAAAAATACACAATATATCAATTTGGGAAACAGGGCAGTGTCGCTCAAGATCTGCTCAGCCCTGATCTCTTCTGTCATCTTGGGGCCCACAGCACAAATGTCCTCGCAACACTTGCAATAAACTCCTTTCAGTTCCATCATTTATTATATGTTTCCTCCACAGAACTCCTCTTATCTAAAATCAATCAATGTTTGCATGCTTACTGCTCCCTGCAACCTTTCGCCTTGAGGACTGCAATCTTTTTTTTTAATACTTATTTATTTATTTATTTATTTATTTATTTATTTATTTATTTATTTATTATGTATACAATGTTCTGTCTGTTGTATGCCTACTGGCCAGAAGAGGGCACCAGACCTCATTACAGATGGTTGTGAGCCACCATGTGGTTGCTGGGAATTGAACTCCCGACCTTTGGAAGAGCAGGCACTGCTCTTAACCTCTGAGCCATCTCTCCAGCCCCGAGGACTGCAATCTTATCTACCACCGTCATAATTGTATCTTAGATAAATACAATGTTTAGCGCGTCATGCAATAAATACTTCTTGAATGAATCAATGACCACTAGGAAATAAACAGGACATTATAATCAAATATCCATTTTGCTAACCTTGTACATATTCTTGTTATAGTTACTGAGGCTTATACTTTGCATTCTTTATTACTTATGAATATCGGATGACATGAGAAGAAAATAACCAAGACAGAAATCCTCTAATGAGTTGCCTTTCTAAGAAAGTGGTACCATTAGTCAAGGAAATCTATTCTGTGGTTACTGATCGCTGAACATTATTTTAGTTTTCCTTAGTTCCTTGAGGGCAAGGCAGCTTGTTGATCTCTCCTTAGCAACCAGAATACTGCTCAGAAGGTAGTGGGCTCTCAATCACTGTTTAGAGACTGAAAGAAGTAAGAAAGAAACCAAGGGAATGTGTAAAAATGAAGTACTCTTTTCCAGGATGCAGTTCCTCCCCGAGGCAGCAGGCGGCACCATGGCTATACCTGTCCGACTGCCTGCTATTCTTGGCCCTTCCCGCTGAACGTCTAACGCTAGGTTAGAAAGCGTTTGCTGAAATTAGCCAATAGAAAACTACTTTAGTTAAGCGGTCTGCCAAAGATACCCAATAAACACAGCGTTTCTAGAAGAGGGGCGGTGCGAAGGGGAGGGGCCGAGAGGAGCGGTTAGAGGTGGGAGTTGGTGCTGCCGGCCGGGCGGGGACGGAGGGCTGCGATGCGGACCTGGCCGCGGCGGTGACCGGAGCTGCAGCCCGACATGAACTCGCTGGAACAGGCGGAAGGTAGAGTGTATCGCCCGCCCAGTCCCGAGGCGGACGGGGTCGCGAGGGCGGCGTGCCGGGGACCCGGGGCTCACGGCCGCGGAGGGGTGCCACCTTCTTCCCGCTCGGGCGCCCTGGGTGGGTGGGGGGGCTTCTCATTGACGAGCCCTTGCGTGTTGTCGAGTGAGGATTCATGTTCTTTTTGTCTGACAACCCCACGAGCCGTAACCCGAATTTCTTCCTTTGGCTTCCGGTAATTGCCGGGGTTTCGGAGTGCTCTTGGCCTTGCAAAGTTTTACAAAAACTCCACCGTGGAAATAGCACCCCACTTCATTCAGAGGTGCGCCCTGTCACACCCCAAGACGTAGGTGCTCGCTGCTGCCGGGACGATCACCGGTCACTCATTCCGAGGAGGGGAGGGAGTGTCTTTGTACAACCGTTATCTGTCTACGGAAGTCTAGTAAGCCCATACTACAGAGCCATCCATTAATGATGAGAGCTAGGGCCTGAATCGGATAATTGCAACCCTCATGGGTTTTGATGTTTCAACAGAAAGTTCGTGGTTGCACAGAATCGGAACTCAGCTGGATTTTGCTCCTTTTATTTGCAGCTCCCCGATTCCAGCTTTTGGCTCCGGCTGGTCTTCCTTATACTATTTTTCAAGCTTCTAAATGTAGACCAACTGGTTTTCAGAAGCTGGAGTGAAAGCAAAGTGATGTTTTTGTTGTGTCCATAAAACTGTCATCATAAGCAAAGAGGGCATGACGTATGGGATTGGATGTGTAAGGCCTGTAGCCGTTATCTACATAAAATTTCATTTTAATAAGTTCAAACTGGAAAGCGTAGGTAGAGTACTGAATTCTCTTTGCCTAGATCTCAAGGCTTTCGAAAGAAGACTTACTGAGTATATTCATTGCTTGCAACCTGCCACTGGACGCTGGAGAAGTAAGTTGCCGAATGCTTTCTAGGGGAAAAGGTGGTGCCGCTGATAACTTTATTACTAATTTATTTCATACTTTGGACTAATAAAGGCTTGTTTTACTCAGCTATCAGATTTCTGTGTTTAGACACCTTTTAAATATGCTACTTAACACTGTCAACAATGTATTACAAAGAAATGCTTAAGAAAAGAAAATTATGGACTAGCAAGATGGCCTGGGTGCATGGAGTAGAGTTTAGACCTCAGTTTCATCCTCAGGAGCCATTTAAATGGCCAACGAGAGGATGGACTCCACGGAGTTTTCTGACCTCCACATGCATTCGTGCCTGTACATGTCATGCATATATACACGCACAACAAATGATTTTTTAAAGAAAAAAATTATAACTGGCTACCCTAAAAGGACAGACTATTTTATATGGTTGATTTTTTTTATTCTATTCTTTTCTTTTCTTTTCTTTTCTTTCTTTTTTTCCGAGACAAGGTTTCTATGTAGCTTTGGAGCCTGTCCTGGAACTTGTTCTGTAGACCTGGCTGGCCTCGGACTCACAGAGATCCTCCTGCCTCTACCTCCCGAGTGCTGGGATTAAAGGCATTCACCACCACTGCCCAGCCTTTTTACACACACACACACACACACACACACACACACACACACACACACACACGATTTATTTATTATGTATACACACGCCAGAGGAGGACATCAGATCTTATTACAGATGGTTGTGAGCCACTATGTGGGTGCTGGGAATTAAACTCAGGACCTCTGGAAGAGCAGCCAGTGCTTTTAATCTATGAGCCATCGCTCCATCCCTTTTTTTGGTGGGCAGAGTGGGAACTGAGGCAGGGTTTCTCTGTGTAACAACCTGGTTGTCCTGGAACTTGCTTTGTAGATCAGGCTGCCTTGAACTCACAGAGATCCATCTGCCTTTGCCTCCCAAGTACTGGGATTAAAGGTGTGTGCCACCACTGCCTGGCTGAATTTTTATTTTTCTATGAAAATACATACATATTTTAAAAAGTTTTAAGTATATTAGTGTTTTGTCTGTATATACGTGTGTGCATGCCAGGTACCTGCAGAATCCAGAAGAGGGTACCATATACCCTGGAACTGGAGTCTAGTGATTGTAAGCCACTCACTGTGTGGGTGCTGGGGACTGAACCCAGGTTCTCTGTGAGAACAGAAAGTGCTCTTATCTGCTGAACTGTCTAGCCAAAAAAAAAAAATCATATTTTTATGTGTATAATTGTTTTATTTTTTGTCTGCATGTATATCTGTGTTACTATGTGTGTGTGCAATGTCCAAAGAGGCCAGAAAAGGGCACTAGATCTCTAGGACTGGAGTTACAGAGGGTTGTAAGTTGTCGTGTGGGTGCTGGGAATTGAACTCAGGACTTCTGGAAGAGCAGTCAATGCTCTTAACTGCTGAGCCACCTCTCCAGCCCAAGATACATGTTTTTTATTAAATGTTATAACTTTGATAAAAAAACACTCAATAAAAATGTTAGTAGCTAGTGAGCTTCAGATTCAGTGAGCTACTCTGTCTCATACAGTAAATTAATAGCTCGCTGGTGGTGATTCAGTGAGCTAATCTGTCTCATAAAGTAAGTTAATAGCTCGCTGGTGGTGATTCAGTGAGCTACTCTGTCTCAGACAGTAAATTAAACAGCTCGCTGGTGGTGCTGTATGCCTTGGGTCCCAGTACTTTGGAGGCAGAGGCAGGCACAGCTCCTGAGTTCAAGGCCAGCCTGGTCTACAGAGTGAGTTACCCTGTCTTGAAGGAAAAAGCAAAGCAAAACAAAACAAAAAAACCCCAGTAAAACACAATTTGCCTACAAGCTATTGAAATATAATTTTGTTAAGAAAAATGATATTTTGGAGCTGGTGATTGAGAGTGCATCCTGATCTTGTAGAGGACTCATCCCATTCCCAGAACTCATGTCAGCCATCTGTAACTCCAGTCCCGGGGATTCTGCAGGCATGTGCACAAGCCTATATGGATACACACATACAAATAGACATAATTTAAGATAATAAATCTTTTTCAAAAAAAGAAAAATCATATTTTGACTTGAGGATGACTCTGATAGACCATGTGCCTAGCATCTACAAAGCTCTTGCTTTAAAAAGAAATCATTCAGTTATACCTATAAGATTAAAACAGGGCTGAAGAGATGGCTCACCAGAGGACCTGAGTTTGGTTCTGAGCATCAACATGGTGACTCACAATACTCTGACCTATGCAGGCCCTGCATACATATAGGGTACATATATACACGCAGGTACATACATATAGAATTACATAGATACTTAAAAAGCAAAGGTTATATTTCTTTTAATATATTTTTTAAAAATATTATATTGCATATATTGTTGGCATGTGTGCTGCATACAGGTTCACTAATATGCCACAGCCCATGTTGAGGTCAGAGGACAATTTGTGGGAGACAGTTTTCTCCAGCCACCTTGTGAGTCCTGGGAATTGAACTCAGGTTACAAGACTTGATGGCAAGCCCTGTTGTCAGATGAGCCATCTTGATACCTCCTTAGTTGATGTTTAATGCAGCCTAATGGTATACTTTGGAGCCTGACCCAGAAAAGACTTTTACCTAACTACTGCCTATTCCTATTCCTAAGTATTGTGAAGGCTACACAGTATGATTTGAATGAGTTCTAGTTATTGCTCCAAGGAAGGGGCAGAATGGGAAATGTGATCAAATATAAAAGCATTGCTATAAGCCGGGCGGTGGTATTGCACGCCTTTAATCCCAGCACTTGGGAGGCAGAGGCAGGCAGATCTCTGTGAGTTCGAGACCAGCCTGATCTACAAGAGCTAGTTCCAGGACAGGCTCCAAAACCACAGAGAAACCCTGTCTCGAAAAACCAAAAAAAAAAAAAAAAAGCATCGATATAGTCAAGAGAATGTTCTGCTCATCTATATTGAGACAAATTGTTTTTTTTTCCCTCCTCCCTCCATTCCTTATCTTTTTGGATATGGGATCTTGCTATCTTGCTCAGGCTGGTCTCCAATTACTAGGCTCAAGTGATTGTCCTACTTTTGCTTCCCGTTGTTGGGACCACAGATATGTATACCACTCAGCTTTGGACTAGCTGTGGGAAGCTGACTCTGAGATTTAGTATCTCAGGCTTCTTATTAACTCTTATAACTTATATTAGCCCATAATTCTTGTCTGTGTTAGCCGCATGACTTGGTACCTTTTTTGGTGAGGCAGACACATCTTGCTTCCTCTGCATCTGGGTCAAAACTGCAGACTGAAACTTTCCTCTTCCCATAATTCTTGTTGCCATGCTTCTACTTCCTGCCTGGTTGCCGTCACCCTGGCTATACTTTCTGCCTGGCTACTGGCCAGTCAGCATTTTATTAAAAATAATGCAAATGACAGGGTGCAGACTATTGTCCCACAGCATTTGCTTAGTCACAATATCCTTTTGTTCTTTTCTATTAATATTATCTATTCTTCAATTTATAATTTATTTAGATTTTAAAAGGTGGGGGTGTCTAGCAAATGGCTAAGCAGGTAAAGGTGATTGCTGCCAAGCTTGATGACTTGAGTTCAATTCCCAGGAGCCATCTGGTGTAGGGAGACAACCTGCTCCCACAAGTACCTCTGACCTTGACATGTGCACCATGGCGCGCACATACATACACATGCCATACATACACACACACAACTGAACAAATGTAGAATTTGAAAAAAAAAAAAAGCTTAGTGGGAAAAAACTTAACCCTTTCTGGTTTCTACTAGCCTTAGAAATTTCTTGAAGTCCTTTTTTTTATTTTTTATTTTTTTTATTTTTCGAGATAGGGTTTCTCTATGTAGCTTTGGAGTCTGTCCTAGAACTCACTCTTAGACCAGGTTGGCCTCGAACTCACAGAGGTCCTCCTGCCTCTGCCTCCCCAGTGCTAATGTTAAAGGCATGCACCACCACCGCCCAGTTTTAAGTCCTTTCTTTACTCCCCTTTTAAAAACCGGTACTGACTGGTCTGCTCACCAGTGACATCACACTCAATGACTCCAACACTGCCCTTTGTTTAACTCAGCAGCAGTTGTCTGCCTGGCTAGGAATCACAGGACTGCAGTGTGGCTCAGAAAGGGGCCTTTGTGTGCTCCCATTAGAAAATGGGAGGGCTTTCTCTTTTCAGTGTGAGTTTATAGGATCTGCAAAACCACAATGAAAGCTCTATAACATTGAGTCTTAGCTTGAAATTCTTGGTTTTAAGTTTTAGACTTCATTCTCATGAATCCTAACCAAGAAGAAGTTGCTGTAATCCCCCATTCCCAGGGTTCAGAATGTTGAAGAGAGTTCCTCAAGATGGCAAGTCTGACTCTTGAGCCTAGTCATTGCTCTTTTTGATCAAGTGCTGCATTCTTTGGCTGTGTCTGTCAGGAACCGATGGAAGGGGTATCAAGACATGAAGGGATGAAGGGTGTGTTTGCTTACTAATTTTCTGTTTATCTTTCACCAGTGCTTCTTATAGTGGTGTCTGTCTGTACAGCTACTGGTGCCTGGAACTGGCTAATAGATCCTGAGACACAAAAGGTAGACATTTTGTTTAAAACCTTTAGCAGATTAAATGAGATACTAGATGTATGATGCTAATAATGAAATACGATGCCAACCTGCCTGTGCCTGCTACTAATGACTTGAATCTTGTATTAATGACATGCTCGGTAATTGTTTGCTTAAGTAAAGCTCTAGCTGACTTTATGAGTTAGTTATCTTTCTTTTTGTTTTTGTTTGTTTGTTTATTTTGAGACAGTTTCTCTATGTAGCCCTGGCTGTCCTGGAACAAGTTCTGTAGATCAGGCTGGCCTCGAACTCACAGAGATCCACCTGCCTCTGCCTCCTCAGTGCTGGGATTAAAGGTGTGTGCCACACTACCTGGTTCAGTACCAGATTTTAAATACTGTAATTTAGTAAATTATTTAATACCTTTCTGCATCCCATAAAGCATTTGAAATGCCAGGAAAAAGATACAAAGACAAATGTCACTGGTAAACAGATTAGACCAGGTGGCCAATATCAGGGAGGAACCAAGTCACTGATCTCTAGGCCACGTAACTCAGCGAAGTTGACAGAATTGAGTTATAAGTTAATCTCTAGGTGACCTGATCTTTGGAGTCACAATTAATTCCTTGTGTTTTCATTGTCATTGAAGAGAGAGCGCCAGCTCCTCGAGTCAGCAAAGCTTTTCTTTCCCCACATTGGTCCTTCCACGGTTCTTGCCTGCAGTTTAATATGGAGAACACCGAGAGGACTCCGCTGGGCACTGCACAAGCTTCGCTGTACCAAATGCAATATCAGATCTCATAATGGTAGCTCTGGAAGGATTATTTGGTGAAATGTTTCTGAAGTTTCCACCTCTTCTTGTACCTTTGTTTCAAGTTCAATCTTTTTTTATTAGAAAATCTGCATTTTTCATTCTTTTGTTTTTTGTTTCTTTCTTTGGTTATTATTTTTTTTCCTTCAAGGCAAGGTCTCACTATGTAGCTGTATAGACCAAACTAACTTCAAACTTAGAGAGATCCACCTGCCTCTGCCTCTGCCTCTGCCTCTGCCTCCCGAATACTGGGATTCTAGGCATATAACCCCACACACACTGGGCTAGTCTCAGGATTCTAGGCACACACCCCCACACACACTGGGCTAGTCTCAAGATTCTAGGTACACACCCCCACACTGGGCTAGTCTCAGGATTCTAGGTACACACCCCCACACTGGGCTAGTCTCAGGATTCTAGGTACACACCCC
>NW_004949113.1:4258124-4259903 GCF_000317375.1 Microtus ochrogaster
TCTCAGGCTTCTCTTTCATCGCCTCTCTCCAGCTATAAGTTCAGTCTTATGATTTTCTTAAAAATAGGCTCTCCTTTTTTTTTTAATTTTTGAGAATGAAAATGTTTCTCTGTGTAACAGCCCTGATTGTCCTGGAACTCGCTGTGTAGACCAGGCTGGCCTCGAACTCCCAGTGATCTCTTGCCTCTACCTCCTGAGTGTTAGGATTAAAGTGCACCACCTGGCTGTAGTTATAATTAAGTAGACTACATCTGTAGATTTATTTTCTACTTTTTAAGTTATACAGAAGGGGAAGCCCAATGATAAGGCTTTTGTCATCAATCTGGTTGGCAATTCAGACAGCCAGGGGGTTGTTTAGGATGTACCCCTCCCCACCCAACTCTCACTGAGGGGAGATGGAAAAGGACAGGAAGCAGGGGAGGTTGGTATTGGAATTTGTGTTAATAGAAGGGGTTTTGTGGCAGACAGGAAACTCTCCTGTGAGTTCATTTTTAAAATCTGATCTGAAGGCTGTACTTCATCTGTAGGGGAGGGTAGAAGGAGGCTGGCAAGAAGATTAAAAAAGTTCTATCTTGGGAAATGAGTCTACTTCTAATTGAGAAAAATATAAGCTGATTTCAGCTAGTTGAGATCTTAATAAAACGAAGAATTAAATGTAATCGGAAATAGGCCCAAAACTGTGTAGTTAATATAATTTCTAAATTAGGTGAGAAGATAGCTTTTAGCCTCAGGGTTGGTTCTTTTTACTTCAGTGTTTAATAACCCAAACCTGATGAGAGTTCTAATCAGCAATTGTGTCTGAAGCAGAAGGTACGAATACAAAAGCCAGGGAGTACAAAGATACTGCAAACTTCTGAAAGAAGAAACTGCTGTTTAGATGTCATTGGTTGTCGCCCTGGAGGGAAGGAAGGAGGCTAATACAACTGCCCTAGTTAATGTAAGAACATAAAGCCAGGGGTGCAGTTCTGTAATCTTGACATCATGGGAGACTGAACCAGGACATTTGAGTGATAGAAGCCAACCTGGGCTGCATGGTGAGACATTGTTGCTAAATAGCAACAGTAAAATGACAAACAATTTTTAGACTATAAAATATCAGAACTGGAGAAATGATTGAGTATTTGTTGTGTAAGCATCAGGACCCAAGTTCATAACTCCTACAGTCACGTGGAACCAGATGTGGCAGTCCGTGTCTGTAACCCTAGAGCTGGGGGAGGACAGGGTTGATGACGTAGAAGGATCCCAGAGCTTGCTAGTCAGCCAGTTCATTGAGAGACCTTATCCTAAAAAATAGGGTGGAGGTAATAGAGGAACAAGTGAGTGCACACACAGACTATACACACATTTACAAAGTACTGTATGTGCTAACATCGTCCAGGCACATAGCCATCTTGTAGGAATCGAAGCTCGGATTTTCAGCCACACCTTTAATCCCAGCACTTGGGAGGCAGAGGCAGTAGGGTCTCTTGAGTTTGAGGCCAACCTAGATTACAGAGCAAGTTCTGGGGCAGCCAAGGATACACAGAAAGACCCTTGTTGTAGTAGGAGCGGCGGGGCTGCGTCCCCAGCACCCCGGCCACCTGCTTAGCTAGCTTATGCCCGGAAATAATTACAAGGAAACAGTATTCTTTTAAACACTGCCTGGCCCCATTAGTTCCAGCCTCTTATTGGCTAGCTCTTACATATTGACCTAACCCATTTCTATTAATCTGTGTAGCCTGCGAGGTGGCTTACCAGAGAAGATCTTAACCTGTGTCTGTCTGGAGTGGGAGAATCATG
>NW_004949113.1:4262670-4268582 GCF_000317375.1 Microtus ochrogaster
GAGTGCTGGGATTAAAGGCGTGTGCCACCAGCGCCCGGCCAGTTTCTTTATTAATAAGAAATCACTCCCACATCAGACCCTGTCTCCAAAAAACAAACAAACAAAACCCCTCAGATTCCTTAAATTACATACATACATATATATATATATATATATATATATATATATATATATAGGAAGTGTGTGTGTGTGTGTGTGTGTTTGCTCCTCTTGTGGAAGACAGAAGACACTTTGGGAATTAGCTCTCTTCTTCTACCATGTGGGTCCTGGGGATTGAACTCAGGTTATCAGAGTTGGTGACAAGTACCTTTACCTATATAACCATCTTGCTGGCCAGTTAAAGCTCAGAGATTGTAAAGCGATAGTTCTTCAGAGGCGAGCGTGGAGGCTTATGCCTATGTTCCTGTGCTTGGGAGGCTAAATCATAGGAGATACTGTGAGCTCTAGGCTGCCATGGCTACAATGTAAGTACCAGGTCAGCAGGAGCTATGTAGCAAGATCCTGTTTCCTAAAACAGAAAGAAAAGGAAGTCCTCTGGAACTTTAGCTTGTCTTCAGCATCACCTCATCTCAGAAATACTTCCCTTCCGGTATTTTAAGCCTTGTTCTTTTATTTGTCCTTGTTGAATTATATGCCTAGTCCATTTCTTTGTCTTGCATGTGTGTGTGCGTATGTGTGTTTAGCTTTCCATCATAAACCGTGAGGTCTCTCCTGTGGAGAGAGTACTGTGCTTCCCTCCATTGTTTTTCTTATGTACTTCCCAATCCGTTTACTTTCTTTTTCTAGACAGGCTACATGTTTATCTTTTTACTTTGCTATGTTTCCATTTCCAAGCCTTCTGCTTTTTGTGCACTCTCTTGTTCTAGTATGGATCCTGGACTCTTGTCACTCTACATAGTCTTAGAGTTGTGCATTTCCATATTTTTTATAGTCGTTTCAATATGCCCAGATCTGAAGGAAGTCCTTTCTCTCTCAGTCTTTCTAGATCTTTACAGATTCCTACTAACCAGTTTTTGTTGCTTCAGTGTCCATGGCCACAATTCTAACAACTTTAAAAGAAACTTTTTTTACTTAATATTTTTTATTTCATTTTTCAAGAAGCTTTAAAACAGCTTCATTTTTAAAAATTCAAATAAACCAGGCGGTGGTGGCGCATGCCTTTAATCCCAGGCAGAGGCAGACAGATCTCTGTGAGTTCAAGGCCATACTGGTCTATAAGGCAGGGCAGGCACCAAAGCTGCAGAGAAACCCTGTCTCAAAAAAACAAAAAACAAAAAAAAAATTCAAATAAACATTATTTATTCATTTCAAACAAAGGTAATAAAGGCGTTGTAGAAATTAAGCTAGTAGGGAAGTTGGCATTTGTGTGGAGGGGGGGATGGGAGATGAAGATTAGTCTGGGACTTGGTTGTGAATGACAGAGCTGGCCTCACTCTCTTAAGGGGGCTTTTGTTGGTTTTAGTTTTTTGAGACAAAGTCTCACTATACAGCTATTAGCCCAGGCTGGCCTTGAACTCATGAGATCCACTTGCCTCTACCTCCTGAGTGTTGAAATTAGGTAGTTTCATTACCGACACTGTTCCCAGCCTTGAAGCTTTTTGACGGGGAAATAATTAAATCAGATTTAATCTGTGTTTTCATTGAGACTAAAGGCCTCCAGCAGGGCAGGGGTGTTACTGCTTTTAATCCCAGCACTCACTCAGGAGGCAGAGGCAGGTGTACCTCTGAGTTCAAGGCCAACCTGGTCTACAGAGAGTTCCAGGAAAGCTAGGACTAAACCAAAAAACCCTGTCAGGGGGGTTCGGGGGAAGAAGACATTAAAGGCCTAATCTACATTCATTTAACAGAAAGTTGAGGATTTTTTTGGTGGGGTGGCTTTCTGATTATAGGAATGAATTTGAAGTGGCCTAGAATTTGGCATGGATGACGATGCTGTGCAATCCTGCCATACAAAGAAGATAAAGCATGTGTTCTGTTATCATAGCACAGCAATAAGAAGTAGAGTTGTTGGAAGTCTTCACACCCTTATAGTTGATGTGATAAAACATTGTGCATGTCTGTGTAGGCCCTAAGATTCTTAATCTCACACTTTTCTCTTACAGGTGTCCTTCTTCACGTCCTTATGGAATCATCCATTTTTCACAATTAGCTGTATAACTCTAATAGGCTTGTTCTTTGCTGGCATACACAAAAGAGTAGTTGCACCATCAATGTATCCTTTACCTGGAGTTTAATTTTGTCCTCTGAACCGCTGAAGAACCTTCCATGTTATCTAAGTGGTTGTTAGAAGCCTTGTTAATCACATTCCAACCCCAAGACAAAATACGTGAGAAGATTTGTCATGGCTCTTGATTTTGGAGGGCCCAGTCCATGCTTGGTTAGCTCTGTTGTGTTTTGGCCATGGTAAGGCAGCACATCATGGCAAGAAGCATGGGGTAAAACAAACCCACTCACCTTATATTGGCCAGACACAGTGAAGGTTCAGTAACAAGATATGCTTTTCAAAGTTACTCCCTTGGTGACCTACATCTCTGACTAGGCTCCACGCCCCTTAGCTATGAAATCATAGGTGAATTTATCTATTGAGGAAGTTTGTCCCTTCGTTATTCAGTTACCTCAACATGCCGATGGCTAACCTTTAACCTTTACCTCAACCTAGCCTTTAGCACATGAGCCCTTGGGGGCAACATTTTACATCTAAACCGTAAGAGATGCTTGCTTTGCATTGGCAATTTTCCTTTGACCACAATGATTCAGAATAGCTGCTCGATGCCGAACGATACTAGCAGAATACAATATGTCTTGTGATGATGTAAGTATTTTTTCATTAGAATATACCTGTAGCCAGGTATGTTGTTGATATCTATAATCTCTGCCCATGGGAAGCAAGAGGATTACTTCAAATTCAAGGCCACCCTAATCTACATAGTGAGACCCTGTTTCAAAATAGTAAAAATGCTTAGTGGACCTGTTTAGTTTTAGGAAAACAGACCTTTGGGTCCTGTGGGTTAGGCTTGGTGGCATACACTTGTAATCTCAGTACTAGGGAACTGAGGCAAGAGAAGAGAGTGTGAAGCGAAGGTCTTGGGTGTAGCTCAGTCGGGAGTTGTAACTGAGTGCTTGTTTATCACGTGTAAAGCTTTGGGTTTGATCTCTAACACCATGTGAAACCGGGCATGGTTTACACCTGTAATCCCAGCACTTGGGAGGTGGAAGCAGGAAAATCAAAGTTTAAGGCTCTCCCTTAGCTATATACAAATTTGAGACTAGCCTGAAGATAAAAATACTGTCTCAAAACAAAACAAAAACCCACTGCCGCCAAAAAACAAAAATCAGTAATGGGGTGAAGGCCAGCCTGGACTCCATAGCAATTCCTTATCTGAACCAAACAAGATTATACCTGAAATCTCTTAGTCAGGCTTGTTGCCACACACCCTTAACCTTGCACTCAGGAGGAAGAGACCAGCCTGGTTTACATAGCAAGCTCTAAACCAGCCAGGACTGCAGTCAGGGGTGCCAAACAAATTGGTGGGGTTGGGGGCTGGAGAGATGGCTCAGTGGTTAAGAGCATTGCCTGCTCTTCCAGAGGTCCTGAGTTCAATTCCCAGCAACCACATGGTGGCTCACAGCCATCCGTAATGGGGTCTGGTGCCCTCTTCTGGCCTGCAGGCATACACACAGACAGAACACTGTATACATAATAAATAAATAAATAAATAAATAAATAAATAAATAAATAAAATATTAAAAAAGAACAAATTGGTGGGGTTGACAATTGAATCTTATTTTATTTATTATTATTTTTAATTTTGAGACAGGCTGGCCTGGAATTTACTATGTCATCCAAGCAGGGGAGATTAGAGGACAACTCCCACAAATCTTTTTTTTTCTCCTCCTTTGGGTCCTGGGAACTGAACTGATTTTGTCAGACCTGTCAGCAGGAGCCTTTCCCCACTGAGCCATCTCACTGGCTCCATTAGATGCCCTTTAACAGAAAGTTTTGCATCTTTATTGAATGACTGATCATGTGTGTTTGTGCGCATGGGCACCCAAGTATGTACATACCGTATGCCATGGTGCCAGTGGGAAAGAGAGATGTGCAGTAGTTCTCTGCTTCTACCGTTTTGGTTCTGGGGCTGCACTCGGGTTATCAAGCTTGGCAGGCAGCAAGTGCTAAACCATGGCCCTCCAGTTCCCTTTAAGGTCTATAAGTAACTGCTGGTGTTTTTAATAGAACTGTGAATTGACTTTTTCTTTTTTCCTTTTTTACAGACAGGAAAGCTAATTTTGAAACCTAGACCTCACGTTCAATGACAATCTGCACTATTGCTAGGGAACCTGAACCAGTCTTTCTTCAAATAAGTGACAGATCAAAACGCCACCAAGATTCCTCTTGGAATTGGATATGTGATGATTTAGCAACAACTGACAAGACACGTGCAATATTTGCCCAGATTGTCTCAATGAAGATGACTGAGCGCTCAGTGCTTCAGTACCTTTGGTTACCTGTGTTCAGTGTTAGTGTCACTTTAGTACTTCAGCTCCTGCAGAGTTCTGCAGATGAAGTATGTGTGTATGTTACTAAGTTAAACTTAGAAACCAAACCTCATTCAGTTTTTATAATGTATTTTTGCAAACTACTGTAAATAGCAAATCAATGCCAATGTTAAACCAAGAGGAAAATGTTTGGACTTTGCTCTCCTGCACCAGTATTTCAGAAACCATCTGCTTGGCATCTCCACGGCTCCTTAAACCTGGCTACTGTGTGTGCCTTTCATTCTCAGCGCCTCCTTCCATTGTGCTGCGGGAAATACCAGGCTCCAGTTAGACTGAGAAAACCTCATCTCCATTGTGTTGAAATTTTATACATGTTTCAACAATTTTTGTTAATCCCAATACTGAATTTTGGCAACTATTGTTAACATTTTTCAGTAAATTGTTCTCATTTAACACTAAATTACTTTTTTAAAAAAGAATTTAAAAAAACACCCCAAAGTCTTCTGAATATACAAGTTAAATTATGTGTTGCCTGGGAATTTGACAGTCGTTATTTTAGGTGACTGGATTTTATGCTGAGGTAGACGTGTTAGACCAGTACTGTCCTGGTGTAGCTGATGGGCCCAGTCCATCACCAGTAACACCGGAACCACATCCCAAGCCAGAGCCTGCAGTCCTTACTGCTGGAGAGTCATGATGACATACTGTGTATGCGCAACAGCAACATGTACTACGTAGCCCTTGAAACGAAACTGTGGGATTGCTGTAAATACTTAATGGACTAGTGGTGCCTTTTTACCTGTTTATTAGAAGATTTTGAAAAGGTTGAATTATTTCATGAGCAATATTTTAAATTTCATCCAATATGAAACTAAATTTGAATAATAGGACAAAACCATTAAATTAAAGTTGCCATTTAACTAATACTTTTTCATCTTGACTTTCCTTTCAATAAATTGTATTCTTTGAATTGCAGCAATAAAACCCTCTGCTTCTAAGAATTCTCTAAGAGGGTATTCTATATGTTCTGCATTGTGTTATTTTCTGTAAATTCTGTAGGTAAATATGTGCAAAAAATAAATATTTTATATATAACCAGTGATTAGAGTTTTTCTTTGGTTTATTGTGTCTGCAACTAAAAAAATATGTAAATGTATTCTGTATATTAGATACAAGCTAATTCCAAATAAGAAATTTTACTTTTTTTTTGGTGTGTGTATGAATGTTGTGCCTTCATGTATGTCTGAGCACCACTTACATGCCTTTTGCCTGTGCAGTTAAGAAAAGGGCATCAGAAACAGTGGAACTAGGCCGGGTGTTGATGGCGCACGCCTTTAATCCCAGCACTTGGGAGGCAGAGGCAGGCGGATCTCTGTGAGTTCGAGACCAGCCTGGTCTACAAGAGCTAGTTCCAG
>NW_004949113.1:4268682-4284880 GCF_000317375.1 Microtus ochrogaster
AAAAAAAAAAAAAAAAAAAAAAAAAAAAAGAAACAGTGGAACTGGTGTTACAGATTGTGATGAACCACCATGTGGGACTGGGAATTGAACCTCAACCTCTTTAAAAGCAGCCAGTGCTCTTACTGCTCTTACCCACTGACCATCTCTAGCTCCTAGCTGTCTTACTGTAACTCTGTCCTGTAGACCAAACATAGTTGTCAGTACTATTCTAGACTATTAGCCTTCTTCATGTCTTATTCATCGTGGTCTAATACTGCTTGGCTTTTACTAAGGCTCTTACAGGCCTAGATTGGTAATTTCCTCCAAGAGTGTAAAGCTGAAGAAGATTTAAGACCCTTAATACTGGGGACAGGGAAGTTTGAGTGTTTAATAAGAACCTGGCTCCTAGAAGAGCTATATCTGACTATATAAATAAACGTGGTGCTTAGAGCCCACTAGCTCTAAGAAGCAGCATCCTGCTACAGTGCCAGAGGTTTGAGCTTTCCTCTTTTCTGTTTTTCTATTCATTCTTGTGTCTTGTTTTGTACTGTAGATGTTCATTTTGAGACCAGGCCTCACTGTTTCATAAGTCAATCTTGAATTCCTGGGCTCAGGCAATCCTTCAGTGTCCTAAGTTTCTGATTTAGGGTGATTACAGGGATGTTGTCCCCCACCCACCCATAATTATTTTCAATTCTTTAGGTATTTATGTTTTGCCTGCGTGTATACCACATGTCTATCTGGTGCCCACAGAGTCCAAAAGAGGATATCAGACTTCCTGGGACTGCAGTTGCATATGGTTATGAGCCACCATGTAGGTGGTGGGGATTGAAACTGTACTCTCCAAGAGTGCTGAACCATCTCTCCAGCCTCAGGATAATACCGTCCCCACAATTTTTATGAGGCATGGTCCCATTATGTAGCTCTGGCTATCCTGGAACTCACTCTGTAGACCAGGCTGGCCTTGAATTCAGAGATCCACCCACCTCTGCCTCCCAAGTGCTAAGATTAGAGGCTGTGCCACTACTTCCTTCAGACAGGATTTTTTTTTTCTTTTTCAAGATAGGGTTTCTGTACTGTAGCTTTGAAGCCTGTCCTGGAACTAGCTCTTGTAGACCAGGTTGGCCTCAAACTCACAGACATCTACCTGCCTCTGCCTCCCAAGTGTTGGATTTAAAGGCATGCACCACCACTGCCTGGTTTAATTTTTTATTTTAGCCGGGCAGCAGTTAGTGTTGGGAGGACAGTGATGTGTGGGAATAGGATCGTGTCCTTACTAGATGTAACTGTCCATCTCGGAAGACAGCAGTTGTGCCACTACATATAGAAGCAGAGGGTGACTTTGTGTTTTTGAGACAGGGTTTCTCTGTGTAGCTTTGGAACCTGTGCTGGAACTCATTCTGTAGACCAGGCTGGCCTCGAACTCAACAGACATCCACCTGCCTCTACTTCCTGAGTGCTGGGATTCAAGGTGTGCGCCATCACCGTCTAGTTTAGGTGACGATTCTTAATTGTGCTATGAAGCAAAAGAACAGGTGTGTCTCAAGATAGATCTCTGACTGAAGTCAGAAGAGGTACCCATAAAGAAATGCCTCTTAACCAGACATGGGGGCTCACTTTAAATCCCTGAACTCAGGAGGCAGAGGCAGATGGATCTCTCTGAGTTTGAGGTCAGCCTGGTCTACAGAGTGAGTTCCAGGACAGCCAGGGCAACACAGAGAAATCCTGCCTCAAACCAAAAAAACAAAAAGCATCTAGTTAGTGCCTAGAGAACCAGGGATCGCCAGGTCAAGCTTGCCAGACTTAGCAGACAGAGCCACAGATAAACCCTGTCGAAAAAAAAAAAAAAAAAAAAAAAAAAAAAAAAAAAATTCTCTTGTGTCCACTGATTCAGGAGGTTGGGGAAAAGAGGCTTATGTAAAACCCTGGACCCTAAAGAACATTATTATTTTTAATTTTTTAAATGATTTATTTAACTTTATTTTATGTGCATTGGTGTGAAGGTGTCAGATCTTATGAAATTGCATTTTCAGACAGTTGTGAGCTGCCATGTGGGTGCTTGGAATTTAATCCAGGTCCTCTGGAAGAGCAATCAGTGCTCTTAACTGCTGAGCCACATCTCCAGCCCCTAAAGAACATTATTAAAGGGACCAGGACACAGGAGTGAAGTGAGATGAGGCAGCCTAGCCTAAATTTTTGAAAACTATCCCGAGGAAGAGAAGCCATTGAGAAGTTTTGAGGACAATGAATATAATAACCATGGAAGAATATTTTGAAAAGTTCATAGGGTGGACATGGAGAGGCCACACGATCAAGACAAGCGAAGACTACTTTGGTCTATGGGTATGGCAGGAAGTTTGTGTCCAGGTAAGAGATCAAGGAAATAAGATATATATTTGGTAGCTCCATGGGTTCTTTGCACCTTAAGGTTGAGAGGCTTCACTGATGTGATTATATCCTAACATGGCATAGTAAGGAATGTTATCCTTTTTGGTGGACAGTCCCGTCTTTGTGACTAGGTTACACTGAGAGAGAACGGGTCTTTGGAACAGTTGGATTAGAAGCCTTGAATTTCTCAGGTGGAGTGGGTGTGTTAACATTCCCAGGAAAAGCCAGTGCTCCACCCCCTGTCAGGAGTGGCCCCGCCCACACCGCTTTATACGCATGCGCACTCCTTGTGCCCGCCCTCTCCTCGCTCCCGACGCGCCGTGCGCAGGCGCGTTGCTTTTCCATGTGTGCTCAGGCCGTCAGCCCGGTCCAGCTTAGGAAGGACGCCAGGTAGCGCCGGAGACTGAAGTGTTCGTTCCCCATCGTCTGTTGCTGTCTTCCACTCCCGGTCTCTCCCCGCGGCCTCCGTCGCCATGGGTAAGAGTCGGACGAAGCGCTTCAAGAGACCTCAGTTCTCCCCTACTGGTAGCTGTCAGGCCGAGGCGGCGGCCGTGGCGAACGGGACCGAAGACGAGGAGGACGACGGGCCAGCGGCGGAGCTTCTGGAAAAGGTGGGTCGATGGCTTGACCGGGCTCTGGGCGGCTTGCGGCAGGGTGTCCGCGGGAGCGGGGCTGCGGCGCGCGTGCTCACTGCCCACCTCTGACGTCTTGGTTCCCGCAGCTCCAGCACCCGAGCGCCGAGGTCCGCGAGTGCGCCTGCGCGGGGCTGGCCCGGCTGGTGCAGCAGCGGCCGGCCCTGCCAGACTTGGCGCGCCGCGATGCTGTTCGCCGGCTCGGGCCGCTGCTGCTGGACCCTAGTCTGGCGGTCAGGGAGACGGCGGCTGGAGCTCTAAGGTGAGTCGGAGAGGGTCCGAGGCCATGTCCCTGCGAGCAAACAAACCCATAACACCCTCTCCCGCTGCGTTCTCTACTAATGCGGAGAGAAAAACCTCCCTGCGATCTCAGGTTTGCAGCGGATAGAGATAGGAGTTCGGGTTCCGAAGGACCCCGGGAGCCACAGGTCACGCACCTTGTTTGTATACACCTGGCTACTTCACCTGTCCTCAAACCTGATGCCTTTTTTCCCTTCCAAGGCGCGCTATAGGGTCCCTGACTGGATGGCTCTAAGTATACCGATATTTCAGCATGCAGGATGTTAGCAGGACAGCCAAGATCCTTGTCTTTGCAGGAGCTCCATTGAGAGGGTGTCTGGAAACTAGCAAAAAGTCAACTGGTATTAATGAGAATTGCTGTGTAAACGACGGGCTAGGGGAGTTGCACTGGGGTGTCCTCTAGATGGCATTTATAAACGGAGACCAGAGGACCGGAGAACCGGACATGGGAAAATAGGGTGAGAGCATTCGGTATGGGAGGAAGAGCCATGCCAGAGAAGTGAGGCCGAGGGCGGATAGACGCTACACAGAAGTTAATGTGACTGAGGGGAGGAGGTGGCAATTATAGTCGCTGCGGCTGCTGAGTTGAAGGATTTAGTCTAAACCAGAGTGATGAAGTCTACCTTTTGAAAAAGCCACTCTGATGGCTATGCAGAGAGTGAACTGTAGAGGGGGCTGGACCTTAACTTTTGGAATCTCACAGATTTGGCTGTGTGTATTGTTTCAGTTAGGCAAGCAGCGATGGAGTGCCTGTGTGCCAGTCATTGGACTAGGCTTCGGGAATGGTGTAGTGGGGAATACAGACGTAATTTCTGGCCTTCGTAAATCTTAGGTCTATTGAGGAAGGTTTCTGATAATCTCTTGTTTATTACCTGGCCTTTAACCCTACCACTTGAGAGACAGGTGGCTGGCCAATCACCTGAGTTCAAGGCCAGTCTGGTCCACTGTGCAAGTTCTAGGACAGCCAAGGCTACACAGGGAAACCCTGTCCCTGGAGAAAAATCTGTTGATTATTATTAACCAAATAATGCATATATGTATCAATACAACCAGTAGCAATTACAGAGAATTCTGTTAGTTGGGGTATGGTGGGTTTATGTAAGAATGGCTCTCACAGGCTCATATGTTTAAATGCTTAGTCACCAGGGAGTGGCATTATTTGAAAAGGATTAAGAGGTATGGCCAGCCCAGGAATGGTGGTGCTTTCCATTAATCTCAGAACTCTGTTGGTAGAGGCAGGTGGAGCTCTGTGAGTTTAAGGTCAACCCGATCTACAGAGCAAGTTCTAGTGCAGCCAAGGCTAGACAGAATCCCTGTCTTGAAAAACCAGAAAGGGGGGGGGGCTTGTTGGAGTGGGTGTGGGATTATAGATGAGGTGTGTCACTGTAGGCTTCAAGGTTTCAAAAAGCTCACACCAGGCCAGCATCTCTGTCCATGAATCAGAATGTAGCTCTCAGCTACTGCTCCAGCACCATGCATCCCACCGTGCTCCAGCCATGATGATGATGGACTAAGCCTCTGAAACTGTAAACCAGCTCCAGTTGAATGCTTTCCTTTAAAAGAGTTGCCTTGACAGTGACTAAGACAACGAAGTTATGTGTTGTGATAAAGAGCAGACAGTTGAAAATCTGTAGGCTTGTTTTCCAGCTTATGACAAATACATTTTTTCCTCAGAAACTTTGACTGTGATTAAACAGTACATTTGGGAGCTTAGTTGTATTTTGTGATGTATGACTTGAAAGTAAAGCGTGTTTAAATTTCTTATGTAGGAATCTCAGTGCTTGTGGAGGTTTTGAAGTCTGTGATGACATGGTGGCTAAGGACATCATGACACCTCTGGTGGCACTGCTGAAAGAGGTATGTGGTGTTTAATGAGGCCCGAGTGCTGGCTTCTAAGGGGAGCTCTTAGGAGACAAGGGCAGGTGGATTTTACCCTCAGTACTTTTGTGTCATGAGTCCTGAGTTCCCTTTAAACTTCCGTGGCAATTTCATTTCTTTTCCTGGAAACTGACAGTACACAGGCTTTACTAATACCAATCTCTATTATTGTGTCCTTTATGGTGATTAGAAGAGCTGTTTCTAAAGCTATGCAGACTTATCCCGTTAGAATTAAAGCTCTATATTTCTTTATCGCTCACTTATGTATGTATATAATTTAATCTTCACAGCAGTCCAGTGAGACAGTTTTTTTCCTTTTCTTTTCGTGTGCTGGAGCTGGAACTCAAATCTTTGTGCCACCTAAAGTCAGGTGCTTTTCCATTCAACTGTATCCCAAGTCCAAGGCAGGTATTATTATACCTGGTTATATGATGATACACCCAAGAAACAGGCATATGAACTTATAAAGATTATATTGCACCCTCATGCTTAATATTACACCATTCATATATATGATTTACCTCATTGGTTAAGGACAGTGGGCTCTTATAGGTCTTAGTCTGTCATGCCTTTTTTCCGCTTATCTATGTATAGCCAGTTTTCACTTGATACTGCATAAAAGACCCAGTTTGGATGTGCACCATCAGTCCTTTCCCTTTAGAATTGTGATTCTGTACTCGAGGTGATTTTGCCGCCCCATGGGGACATTTGGCACTATGCTGCTGGCATCCAGTGGGCAGAGGTCAGGGATGCTATAGAACCTTCTTCCATGCAGACGGAACTTCCCCATAAGAAGTTCAAGACTCAGAAGACCTGCTTTGGAGAGTGCCATGTACTGTACTCAAGGCACTTCTGCACAGAGCTTAAGGGCACCAGCTTTGAGGCCTAGAGAGTCTGTAGCTGAAGCCCAACTGCACCATATGCTCAGCTGCATCTTCATCAGCTTCTGTGTATCTTATTTCCTTACTTATGTTGAGATAAAGGTTAATAGTTTGTTGTGAGGATTAATTACTTAATATATGTAAGATGCTCAGAATAGTATTTATTTTATTTTGTTTATTTTTGTGTACATGTCTGTGTCTGTGTGAGCGAATGTCATGTGTCTGCAGATGCCTTCAGAGGCTAGAAAAGGGTGTCAGATCCCTTGGAGTTAGAGTTACAAATAGTTGTGTATCAACTGATATGGATACTGGGAACTGAACCCAGGTCTTCTGAAAGGGCAGTACACGCCCTTCCTCTGGACAAACACAATACTCCTTTTGTTTGTTTGGGTTTCTCTGTGTAGCCCTGGCTGTCCTGGAATTCACTCTGTAGACCAGACTGGCCTTGAACTCAGATCCACCTGCCTCTGCTTCCACTGCCAGCCCAGTAGGTCACTCTTAACTGAACTCTCTCTCTACCCGCAAGGGATGCATCATTTTGAGAAATGTGCTTATGGCCATATATGTTTGTTAACCACTGTAATTTTTGGTGCTTTTGCTTTTGTAATTCTTTGCTAATGTTAGCTTTTTTGCTTAGTTAATCTTTTGAACCAAGGTGCTAATCATAATGTTTGATTGCAGTGTAGCGCTGGACTGGATTCAAATGAGATGTCTCCACAGGAGAAAACTGATACGAACAGAAATTCTATTGAGAGCATAGCCAACGAGGCTGTGAATGTGCTGTGGAATATATGGTAAGGAGCCTTCCAAGAACAGCTTCTTACTGCACCGCTGCCCAGCCTGCTGCTCTTTCTGTTACGCTGTAGACACCTCCTGTAACTGTGATGCTGATACTTAGTAGGTGATAATGCCTGGTGATTTGAGACTCATCCTCTTCATCAGCCCAGGGCAGACTGTGTTGATATCTGGAATGAAAAAAGGCCCACAGACATTGCCTGATGCTTTTGAATAGGAAGAGCAGCTCTGGCATTGAGTAGGAACAAGGCCATTGTTTTCCATGTTGCTGGTTAGGATGGAATGAACCTCACCTGAGAATGACAGTAGCTAGAAAGAAAGCCTGGAAGCACTTTTCTGATTTTACATCTGTGATTATCACAGAATGATGGTTCCTTATTTTCATCTAAAAGCAGTGGTTCTTAGAATATAAGATTGAGTTAGACCTTGAAAAGCTGAGTCTGTCTGTAATTTTGTCTTAAACTAGTAGATTTATTCCATCCCACCAGAAATGGGCAAAAGATTTGAGAAAATGACTCCCCCCCCTTTTATTTTTAGTTTTTCCTTTTTTGTTTTTTGCTTTCTTTTCTCTTCCTCCCTTCTTTCACCGCCCCCCCACCCCAGGGTCTCACTATGTAATGTCTGGTTTTGAACTCATGATCCCCTTACCTTGGTCTTCAGCTTGGGATTACAGACTGGCTAAAAGAAATGGTACATGAGCAACTGATGGGTGTTTTTCTGTGTACCGACAATCTTTTACTTTATGTTATATAATTTGGTTGTTTGAAACTGTGCATTTCATGGCTGCTAGGCACTAAACACATGGTCTACCACTGTAGTTTTTTTTTTTTAACTAACCTGGATTTTTAAAAAAAAAAAATACTATTTTTAGTTATGTATATGTGTGCAGGTATGTGCATATGAGTGCTGCTACCCTCCCAGGCCAGAAATCTGGAGTTAGAGATGGTTATCAGCCTCTAAATGATAGTGCTGGGAATTGAACTCAGGTCTCTACAAAAACAGCACTCTTAACCGCTGTGTCGTCTTTCTAGCTCTTTTTATCTTTATTTTTTGAGACAGGTGTGGTCCAGGTTAGCCTGGGACTTGCTAGGTAGCTAAGGATGACCTTGAATTCCTGACCCATTTGTTCATATTTCCCATGTCCTGGACTTGTAGGTGTGAGCCACCACATGAGGCTTGAACTGGGAGTTTAAATAATATTTTCTTTGAAAAGAGCCTAATATATCTATAATCCAAAGTAA
This sequence comes from Microtus ochrogaster, assembly GCF_000317375.1. Lineage (NCBI taxonomy): Eukaryota > Metazoa > Chordata > Mammalia > Rodentia > Cricetidae > Microtus > Microtus ochrogaster. Next base: position 4,276,777 of record NW_004949113.1, read on the forward strand.
ATGTTTTTTCTTAACTGCCTGTGAGTTTCGTCTTCACCATGTAGTTATCCACTATAGTTATCAGAGCTCCTAGACTTTTGTTTCCCAGTTTCCATTTCTGTATTGATACATGCTCTGCCTTCTTGACTGTAGCTCAGTACTGAAACCACTAGATACCTAGCAGAAAATATGTTTACTTGGATAGCATGTATAATAATGTAGTCACCTGTTTGCTCTGTTAGTATGTTATGTATATGTTTACGTTGAGATTATTTTCTAGAAACGAGTAAAACTACTATTCATTCCTTTTACCCTGGTTTTAGTGTGTGTGTGTGTGTGTGTGTGTGTATGTATATATAGTATTGATAACTTTTTTATTTAAAACGAATTCTATGATTTCAAAACTACTTATTAGAGGAATTTCTCTGAAGATTGAAAATTTTGCTTGATGAAATTATAATTTCAGTCTAGGAGTGAGTAAATATGATTTTCAATTAAAAATGTTGCTTTTTATGTGATAGAGGCCTTTGTCCTTACTTGGACTCATTATTAAGTGATCGTGGAAAAACAACAGTTTGCACAAGGAGTTGAGGCCTTGGGCCAGGTGCCAGCACACCAGCATGCAGGATTTCAGATGTACTGCCTCTTCTGTGGGTCTTGGGTTTTCTTAAGTTTGTAAAATGGGAAGTTGGATGAGATGATTTCTGAGGCTCTTCCAGCTCTAAGCTTCTCTAAAGAGATCAGCTGAAAGATCCCACTGTGATGGAGATGAAACCCTGATTGGTGTTGCCATGTACTATGACTAAGAATGGCCATTTCTTTATAAATGTGGGGGTTTTGACTCCGATTATTGATTTTATAAAGCATAATTATTTTTTTCCTAGTTGTCTGTGGTTGATTTCTTAATGTTAAAATATAAACTGTAAAACTTGTTTTTCCCCTTCAATTTAGTGAATGCAGTAGTAGAGCAGTGTCTATATTCAACAAAGAAGGGTGTTTGGAGATTGTGTTAAAGTTCTTGCGTAGGTTCCCCACCAGTGTTGACCTGGCTGTTTCCGTAGGTAAGTGAAGAAAGTGCTCATTTGTTCGTGTGTTGTCTTGTTCAGGACAGCCTGTCTGCTATACAGCAGTGATTGCTGTCTTACTGTTACTTACATAAATATATAGTGGAGTTCTGTTTGTATGGAACTTCTTTTTTTTTAAAGATTTATTTATTTATTATATATACAATATTCTGGCTGCATCTATCTCTGTGGGGCAGAAGAGGGCACCAGATCTCATTACAGATGGTTGTGAGCCACCATGTGGTTGCTGAGAATTGAACTCAGGACCTCTGAAAGAGCAACCAATGCTCTTATCCTCTGAGCCATCTCTCCAGCGCCTGTATGGAACTTCTTTAAATCTGTGACTAATACTTATACTTAATAATTCTGCAGGGCTTTTTGGTATTTTGGTTTGTTTTGTTTTTGAGACAGGGCCTTACTATGTACCTCTGGCTAGTCTGGAACTTGCAGTATAGACCAGGCTAACCTCTGATGCTCAAAGATCTGACTCCCAGGTCTGGATTCAAAGGTGTATGCCACCATGTCCTGGTCAGTTCTGAATTGTTTTGTTTTGAAAGGGAGGAAGGCAGTTATGTGGGTATGTGTAATATGTTACATCTTAGAAACCTTTATTCTAAGCCCCCACCAGGTGATGGTGGCACATGCCTTTAATCTCAACACTCAGGAGGCACAGGGATCTCTGAGTTCAAGGTCAGCATGGTCTACAGAGTGAATTACAGAACAACCAGGATTACACAAAGAAATCACGTCTCGAAAACAAACAAAAAAAAAACCCTAACAACAACAAAAAACTGATTGACCTTTCAGTGAGGGCAATGTCCCTTTCATGGGAGCTGAGGACATGGAGTCCAGCACTTGTCTTTAGCTTCCTACCTTCTTTGTGGTGGTCTAGAGAGCCATTGAGAAAGCCTCCGTTCTGCAGGAGGAAGCAGCAGAGAGTAGGCAGCTGGGCAGAATGCTGGGTGCAGGCAGAGAAACACTTGAAAGGGCTTCTTCTCTATCCAGCTCCCTTTATTAATTCTGCATATTTCCAGAAAGGGAAGAAGTATATTCTTTCTAGCACTGTGTCTCCTAGGTTTAGTAGGTACCTTTTCCTTATTAAAGTTACTTTATGTGTGTGCATGTGCTGTGTGTGTTGTGGTGCCTAAGAAACCAGAACAAGGCATCAGATCCCTAGGAGCTGGAGCAACAGGCAGTTGTGAACTGTCAGATGTGGGTGCTGGGAACTGAACCTCTGTTAGAGGTTCTCTGTAAGAACAGTAGGTGCTCTTGACAGCTCAGCAACTGTTCTTTTTTAGCTCTGACTGGCCTGCAACTTGCTCTGTAGATCAGGCCAGCCTTAAATTCACCTGCTTCTTCAGTGCTGAGATTAAAGCTGTGTACTACCATGCCCAGCTCTCAGAAGATAGTTTTAGGAGACCAAAAAAGGGAAACAAAAATAAAATAGTAGTATAAGTACTACTGGAAAAATTTAAAAGATTGGTTTGTCAAATGAAATCTGTAGGAGGTAGTGTTTTGTTTTTGTTTTTGTTTTTTTAAAGATTTATTTATTATGTATACAACATTCCTTCCATGTATGTTTGTATGCCAGAAGAGGGCACCAGATCTCATTATAGATGGTTGTGAGCCACCATGTGGTTGCTGGGAATTGAACTCAGGACCTCTGGAAGAGCAATCAGTGCTCTTAACCTCTGAGCCATCTCTCCAGCCTTCATGGAGGTAGTGTTTTAAGTGGGGACATTAGAAACTGCTCACTATTCTAGAAATTAGCAGATGTCTTTATCTTAAACCAGTTTTTAATGTAACAGTAAAATATAGGGGTGAGGCTGGAGAGATGGTTTAAGGGTTAAGAGTGTGTACTGCACTGCAGAACTTAAGTTTAGTTCCCAGTACCCACATCCTGCTGCTCACAACTGCCTTTAACTCCAGCTCTAGAGGAATAGGTGCCCTTTTATGGGCCTCTGTAGGCACCTGCACTCATATGCACATACCCACAGAGACAGATATACACACATAATTAAAAAAAATATCTTTAAAAAAATCTAAGATAAAATTTGGTGGTATACACCTTTAATCCTCACTCTTGGAAGGCAGAAACAGGTGGATCTCTGTGAGTTGGAGGCCAGCATGATCTACAGAGTGTGTTCCAGGCCAGCCAGGGCTACCAGTGAAACCCTGTCTTGAAAAACTCAGGGGGAAAACTTTTAAAAAGAAATAAACAAAACAAAAACACCCAAACAAACTGGGCTAGCAAAATGGCTTAGTGGGCAAAGTACTGCTATGCAATCCTGACAACTTGAGTTTTGTCTCAGGAGCCCCACAAGGTGGAAAGAGAGCCAGCTCCAGTAAGCAGTAAGTTTTCTTCTCACCTCCAACATGCTCTGTGGCATATAGTCTGTGCTTACACACACAGAAGAAAAAAAAATGAATGCAATTTTTAAAATAAAAATATTTTTGTGCCTTTAAAGGTTTTGGATTTTTTTTCTAGTTGTTTTATTACTATTGTGGGTGATAGCACAGACATGCATGTGCCGTGGAGTGTGTGGGGAGATCAGAAGACAGCTCTATCAAGAATCTAACACCCTCACACCAATGCACATAAAATAAAATTAAATAAATTTTTTAAGAAAGGAAAAAGAAAAAAGAATCACTTTTCTCCTTCATTGTAGGCTCTAGAGATGGAGCTCAGGTTGTAAGACTTTTTAAGGAAGCACTCCTGGGCTCCAGTTCTTATTCTAATGTACTTTTCACAGTGAATCATCTTAAGTCATTTTGAAATGTATAATAGTGTTTTCTTTCTGTATTTCGCTAGATTGGTGATTTTATAAACACATTTTGCAAGTAAAGCAACACTTACATATAATACAGTAGATTTATATGGTTTTGTCCTGTCCAGAATAAGGTTTTTTTTTCCTGTTTTTGTTTATTTTTTAAAACAATCTTTTCTCATTTCACATATCAATCCAAGTTCCCACTTCCTCTCCTCCTGCCCCCCTAACCTTCCAACCCCCGCCCCCCCATCTATTTCTCAGAGAGGGTAAGGTAAGCCTTCCCATTTGGAGTCAACAAAGTCTGGCACATCACTTTGAGGCAGGACCAAGGCCCCCCCCCCAGAATAATTTTTTGAAATTATGTTTATGATAGCATTCATAGCTTATTGATATGGGATTTCCCTCTGTATGCTGTGATATGTTTTATTACCATTGGTTAGTAAAGAAACTGCTTTGGGCCTATAGGAGGGCACAGTATAGCTGTGCAGATGCTGAAGGAGAAAGACGCCCAGAAACCTTACCGGTAAACCATGAGCCTTTGTAGTAAAATACAAAATAATAGGAATGGGTTAATTTAAGTTTAAGAGCTAACTAGCAATACATCTAATAGGCCAAGCAATGTTTAGTTAGCACAGTTTCTGTGTGATTATTTTGGGTCTGAGCGGCTGGGAAACGATCAAGTTGCCTCCATCTACAGTTTATCTTTCTTTTGTGTTTAGATGTTGAGGTGGTTGCTTTGCTGTAGTGTACTGGGGATCCAGCTCAGAACCTTGCTTGCGCTAGGCAAGCACTCTGTAATCAAGCTATTATCCCAGCTCTTTATCTTGTCTTTTGGTAATGTGACTAGCACTAGTCTCTTAATAACTCAATACATTTAGATGTAAGTATGTGTACACACACATCTCTGCACATAGATGCATTTTGGGATCCAAATTAGATCCCAGCAGTGTAGCACGAATTCTAGTTGGTCTTAATAAAAATTCAGAGTCAGATGTAAGGGATGTTAATGCTGAAGATCAAAGAAGTAGAGAAGCCAGCCACTAGAGAGTTCTTTTACCTCTACCAATGCTCAGACCGAAGGGGCAAGCCTGTCCTCAGACAGTCTCCTCAGACTTCATCATCTGACACAGGGTTGATCCCAAGACTGCAACTGTCTCCACCAAACCTCAGACAGCACTGAGTTCCTGTCTCCTTCTGTCTTAAATTTCTCTCTCCACCCAACCATATCACTTCTGTCTCCACCTCTTTAGTACTGGGATTAAAGGTGTAAGGTTCCGAAGTGCTGGGATCACCTTTGTGTGAGCTCTGTTTCTCTTTTAGACTGGATCAATTTTGTATAGCCCAGTGTGGCCTTGAACTAACAGATCCCTCTACCTCTTGAGTGCTGGGATTAGAGGTGTGTGCCACCATGCTCTGGCCTCTAGTTACTTAGCTCTGTACTCTGATCTTCAGGCAAGCTTTATTTGTTAAAACACAAAGTAAAACACAACAGTACCTTGTATTTTTGTTTTAGTTTTATTTAGTTTGTGTATGAGTGTATGTGGACCATATACATTCCTGGTGCCCTTGGAGGTCAGACGAAGGAGTTGGATCCCCTGAAACTGGAGTTACAAATGGTTGTGAGCTTTCATATGGGTGCAAAGAACCAAACCCAGGTCCTTTGTAAGAGCAGTAAGTGCTTTTAACTGAAGCCATCCTCCAGTCCTAGTATCATGTTTTTAGATTCATTTGGATAGATACAGTCTAATTTTAAATTCCTAGATCTGGATTTTTATGGAATAAGTATCTCAGGAAACAAATTTGGATTTATAATTTGGATTTATTTTCCTTTTGTACCTCAGAGGTCTCTTTTGTCAAAACCTTTCATGTGATCTCAGTTGTTTTTATGCTTTCAATCAATTTCTAGCATGAATGTTGTAACCCATTACGTTGGTTTTGTTTTGTATTGCTTTGATTTGTTTTTGGTTATTTTAGACAGGGTCTATCTATATAGCCCTGGCTGTCCTGAAACTATGTAGATCAGACTACTCAAACTAATAAATATCCTTCTGAATGCTGGGATTAAAGAGTAATGGTATTAAAGTCAAACACCACCACACTCAGCTACTTTTTTTCATAAATAGCCCTAATGAATAGTGTTTTTAATAATCAAAATGCCTAATACCTCAGGTTTGTTCTTGGCAACAAAACCACTGTTAAACATGTGGTGCATGAACTAAAATGTCCTACTACTGGCCTATGATAAGTATAAACTGAGGATAAATCAGATATTTATAATAATTCAGCATTACCACAACATTTAGGAACCTTTAAGTTATAGTCTATGAGAGTCTAGTTCTATAAAGAATTAAAAATTTAAAGAAGATGACAGATTGAGATCTCTAGCCCTGATGGTTGTGAAGCCTCTTTTGTGTGTACCTTCCTTGAAGTAAAAAGCCTATATATCTAAAGAAGCAGATGTGTCTAGAAATTGTAAAAATGCACATTTTTGTATGTTGTACTGGTGTAAATTACCCTAAAATTGTTGGGTTTTGTCTCACAGCATATTGCTTACAGACAGTAACTGAAGAGAACCCAGAGCTCCTGAAGTCTTTTGATGGCACAGCTCTGCGTGTGCTAGAGTCTGCTTTGCTTTGTCCTGTCACCTCGATGGAGTACATTCTGCTAAAGACACTGGTGGCAGGTAAGGTTTAGCTAAGTTATCTAGTAACTTTGAGTGAGTAAAAATGGGGGCCTTCATTTCAGCACTCCAGCTTGCGCTCTGCCCTGTCTGAAAGTCTTTCTATCAGAGCAGAGACCTTAACTGACATAGTTTTCCATAGTGTGAAGCTTTCCAGAATGGATGTTTCTATTTTTTTTAAAAATTTTTATCTTTTTCTTTTCAGGTTTTTGTTTTGTTTTATAAAGACAGAATTTCTCTGTAGCTCTGACTATTCTGGAACTTGATCTGAGACCAGGCTGGCCTCACACTTAGAGGTCTGCTTGCTTCTGCCTCCAGAGTACTAAGACTAAAGGTGTGCACAACCACTGCCCTGCTTATCTTTTCTTTTTATGTGCATGTGTGTGTGGTTGTGTGTGCTTATGTGCCCCATATGGTATAATACAAAGCATGTTGTCGTACAGCTGAATTTCCAGATTTCTTCATCCTGCAATATGAGACTTTATCCACCAAATGATAACTTTTCCTAAATGTGCTCCCCCTTGCTATCTCTGGTTACCCCCATTCTGCTGTGGATATGACTATTGTAAAAATTAGCCTTACAATAACAAATAGAATCATTTATATTCGTCCCATTATGGGGAGACAGGGCCTAAGCTCCAAGATTGTCTACATAGTGAAATGCATCAATACTATTTCTTTTTAATTTTTGAGAACGGTCTGATGTAGCCCAGGTTGACCTTAAACTTACTGTATAGTCTGATAACCGTAAACTTCCTACACCTTTGGTGCTAGGAGTATTGTTGTGTACCACCACACCCTATTTATACAGTGCTGGGGATCAAACCCAAGGCTGTGTGCATGCTAAGCAAGCACTCTACTGACCAAGCTATAGTCCCAGCTCATTTACTTCTTTTTCAAGCTGGATAGTATTCCAGAGTGTGTGTGTGTGTCACTCTTGGGTGTTTTTTGTGTGTGGTTTTTCAAGACAGAGTTTCTCTATGTAACAGTCCTTGTTGTCCTGAAATTTACTTTGTAGACCAGTCTAACCTCAAACTCAGAGATCCTCCTGCCTCTGCCTCCCAAGTGCTGGCATTAAAGGCATATGCCACCACTGCCTGGCAGTTTGGGGATTTTGAGGCAGGGTTTCTTTATAGCCTTCCCTGTACTGGAAGCCACTCTCTGTTTGTTCTCAGATGGGCTTTGTGGGCGGTGTTCACCACTTAGCTATGTTAATCATGCCACAGTGACCATGACTAGTTTTGTCTAGCCTCTGCTTTCAGTATTTTAAGTTATGCCTAGCTGGTATTTTTAGACATAGATGCTCATATGGCTACAACTTGCATTGTAATAGTAAGCCGAAATTGACCTAGAATTTGTGATCCTCTTGACTCCACCTCCCAAATGCTAGAATTACTGGTGTACAGCACTAGCCCTGGTTTTGCAGTCCTACGGGTTGAACCCAGGGCTTTGTGCATGCTAGGCAAGCAGTCTACCAACTAAGCTACATCCCCATACCCTGCCATTCACTTTAAAAAAAATTATTCCAGCCGGGCGATGGTGGCGCACGCCTTTAATCCCAGCACTCAGGAGGCAGAGGCAGGCGGATCTCTGTGAGTTCGAGACCAGCC
>NW_004949113.1:4284980-4288072 GCF_000317375.1 Microtus ochrogaster
AAAAAAAAAAAAAAAAAAAAAAAAAAAAAAAAAAAAAAAAAATTATTCTGATCTTCCTGGAAGCAATATACTATTTTGGTAGGAAAAAGTCAAGAACTTGTAGTCTGTCTTCTATGTGAGATTTTGGAGGGTTAATAACATCCCAGTATACTTGGGAAATAAACTGCAAAGAAAAGTAACTTAAGTGAAGATGGAGAAAACGGGGTATCTCCTGTCATTTGATTAGTATCTCTGGGTATGTGTTGACAGGCCCTGCTCATTTGTTTCCTGGCAGCCCAGACCCAAAATAAACAAACAGAAATTATAATAAGTGCAATACTGTTTGGCCAATAGCTTAAGCGTATTTCTAGCTAGCTTTTATATCTTAAATCACCACATGGTTGTGGTCTACTGGCTTAGCTTAAGCATATTTCTAGCTAACTTTTATATCTTAAATCACCACGTGGTTGTAGTCTACCAGCAAGGTTCCATCTAGCATCTGGCGTCTGTCTCCTGTGGTGGCTACATGGCTTCTCACTGACTCTACCTACTTTCTCCCAATATTCATTTTAGTTTTCTCCACTAGCTCTATTCTGCCCTATCACAAAGCAAAGCAGCTTCTTTATTTATTAATTAATTAAAGCAACACATATACAAAAGGACTTCCCACATCATTTCCCCTTTTCTGTCTAAATAAAAAGGAAGGTTTCAACTTTAGCATAGTAAAATTACTTATAACAAAACAGGTATCAAATAAAAATTATAATTATAATATTTATATATACTTTATCTTTTATCATAACTAAGGAAAACTATAACTATAACTTTGTATTCTTCAATACCATCAAAGACCCCAGAAGGATATAATATTACCTAAGTAAATAGGAAGTGCATTATAAGCAACTTCTAAAACTCTAGAATTGACAGAGACATCTTGCTGCCTAGATAGTCACCCAAAGTTCTTCTGTAACATTGGGGGCATCCAGTCTTCAGCCTACAGGCCCATAGTATCCAACAGACTTTTCCATGAAGCAGGAAATCCAAAGATCTGTTCTGCCTTGTAATGGCCAAGTCCATCAGTTTCTTTTTTCTGTGTCCTGCTGAATGTTTGTCAGACTCTTTCATGAAGTAGCAACCGTGATGGATGGTCCCACCCTTAGGCAAGTTCGGCACTCATTTTTCAATGGGTCCTGAATGTCCAGTTCATACAGCATAACGTCAAGCAGTCTAGGCAAGAGCATTCTCCTGCCCAAATGTCCAACAAACTCCATAAGGAGTCTCTTTGATGCCCATTAACCTCTTGAAGTAGATTGGTGATGCCAGGAGCAGATGTGTCTCATTATTATGAAAAGTCCTAAGTTCTTAAAACATTTTAAATGCCGTATTCTGTTAGTCTTTGAAAGATTTGAAGAATATCTATCCATCTGAAATATATGTTTGTATGTCTAGAAAATCTAACATGACTACAAGCTTGACTATTGTAGATGACTATTAACCTATATTTCTTAATTATACATTACATTTTTAAATGATCTACACAAATACAATATCTTAAGAGCATAAATATACATAACAAAATTGACCTTAATTTTACATCAATAAACCAAGATCCATACCAATGCAAAGTATTCATTTTTATACCATATCTCCCTTTAAATATAAACAAACATTTATAAACAATCATTTAGGGAATTTGGATGTAGTTCTTTCCTAACTGCTTTTTGCACAATAATATACATAATCCAGACTCTCTGTGTATATTCCATCTTTATGTGGCTTATTTTTCCTTACTCCTTTAATCTCTGACTGACTGCTCTTTCTCTTTCATTTTTATTTATTTATTTAATTGGTTTCTCGAGACAGGGTTTCTCTGCAGCTTTGGAGCCTGTCCTGGAACTAGCTCTGTAGACCAGGCTGGCCTCGAACTCACAGAGATCTGCCTGCCTCTGCCTCCCGAGTGCTGGGATTAAAGGTGTGCGCCACCAACGCCCGGCTGCTCTTTCTCTTTCAAGGCTACTTTTTTTTTAACCACTTCTTTTTATAACTCTCTATACTCTTTCTTCTTTCTTCTTTTTTAAACCCTGTGACCCATTTAGAGGTTTTTTTTCATCTGTAATTATTTTCTGACCAGGATGACTGCTTCTTAAAATGCTAAACAGCATGGCTCGAACTAAGGCTACTTCACCTTTTGGTTCCACCCGGTCCAACATGGCAGAGGTTCAGTGTCAGCTCTGCGAGCTATGCTCATAGCCCCATTTTCAGGCACACAGTGGGTCTATGTTGCGATTAAGCAAGTTATAGCATGCTGCTCACAAACCCCATTTAAATGCTCTGTAGCCTGAACCCCCCCATTCCCCACCCCCTCCCCCCACCCCGCAAAAAGTCAGAGGAATTCTTCTTAAAGGAGCCATGCAGTTTTTGCTGCTATCCCTCAATTAGGAAGCATTCTCTTAAAAGAATTGTACCTCTGCTTGCTTCTAGCAAACAGAGCCCACCTGAGAAGATGCTGCTACCAAAAAAACTGTGCTTAACTCTGTTCTTTTGTGTCTAGAATTTCTTTTTAAGCTATATCAGGCTTTATGTGGATGTAATAGGCCCATGTTAGCACCATTTTGTTGACAGAGACAGCTCATTTGTTCCTGGCCACCCAGACCTGAAATAATTACATAGAAACTGTATTAATTAAATCACTGTTTTTTTGGGGTTTTTTTTTTTTTTTGGTTTTTCGAGACAGGGTTTCTCTGTGGTTTTGCCCTCTCAATTAAGAAAATATTGTAGTATATTACTGATAACTTTAAACAAGATAATTGTCAGGTCCTCAGAATGAGTAAAATAAAGAAATTACTACAGAGTCTTCTTAATTATAAAATAATTAAGACTGATTGAGGTTATCAAAGATATATTACATGTTTGACTACATAAGCTACGCTAGGACATACAAATTGCTGAGGAAATGTATTGTTTCTATACATTGCTTATGCCGGGCGTTGGTGGCACACGCCTTTAATCCCAGTACTCGGGAGGCAGAGGCAGGCGGATCTCTGTGAGTTCGAGACCAGCCTAGTCTACAGAGCTAGTTCCAGGACAGGCTCCAAAACCACAGAGAAACCCTG
>NW_004949113.1:4288172-4308322 GCF_000317375.1 Microtus ochrogaster
CTCTGCCTCCCGAGTGCTGGGATTAAAGGCGTGCGCCACCACCTTAAATCACTGTTTTGCCTATTAGCTCAGGTTTCTTATTTGCTACCTATTATATCTTGAATTAGCCAATTTCTATTATTTTGTATTTTACCATAAGGCTTGTAGTTTACCAGCAAGGTTCCAGTGGTCTCTGGGTGGGCATCTTTCTCCTTCAGTAGTGGCGCTACATAGCATCCCTCTGGCTCTGCCTACTTTCTCTGTATCTCTTCCAGCCTGACTATATTCTGCCCCACTATAGGCCCAAAGGAGCTTCTTTATTAACCAATGATATTCATAGCATACTAAGGGGAATCCCACATTATTTGTGCAAAGGCAGGATAAACAAAGGCAATTGAGTTTTATAAATTACACCAGAGCTTAAAGACTCAGCCCTGTGGAAACTCTTCCCCCCCCTAACACTACTATATTAATATTATGTTGTGTTCCATATACTTTGTTTATTTTTACTATTTAGCATTTCCCTTTATTACACCAAAATCAGTCTGTGTATTAGTGTTAGAACTCATTCTTAATAAGGATTCCACAGGTAATTCTTTTGTCTTCATTATTTATCTTTATTATTTTTGCCCAGGCACAATGTGGAACCTAAAGGACATTATTCCATCTAAGAGTCAGGCAGAAATCATAAATGCCATACTGAAGATCTTGTCTGAAGTTCTGGAAGTGAATGGTGCTGACACAGTTATTCAGATGAAAGAGGCCGAAGCCCAGCGGTTAAAGACTGCTGCAGAGACTGAGGACGTACTAGCAAATGCTAATGGTGATGATTTGGTCGAAGATGATGAAATGGAAGAAATTCCTCGTAAAAGAAAACTTAGAAAGAAGACATTTATTTCTGATTTACTTCCAGTAAGTCAGAATGGTGTTCAACATTATTAATAGATGTATTAATATATCTCTTTCCTTCAACAAGTGTCCTTAATATTATAGAAAAATACTATAGCCAATTTTTAGTAAAGGTCATATTTTCCTGTTGACTCTCATAACATTAGAAATGTACCCCTGGAGCCAGGCGGTGGTGGCGCACGCCTTTAATCCCAGCACTAGGGAGGCAGAGGCAGGTGGATCTCTGTGAGTTCGAGGCCAGTCTGGTCTACAGAGTGAGTTCCAGAACAGTCAGGGCCAACCAGAGAAACCCTGTCTCAAAAAACAAAAAGAAGAGAAAAGAAAAAAGAAAAGAAAGAAAGAAAGAAATGTACCCTGTAAAAAAAAAAAAAAAACCCAAAATCTCTTGTCTAAAATGAAACCTTTCTGTGTGGGAGCAACCTAACCCAAATACCAGCAGCCTGTTTTCCTGCCTCTGTCCATTTCAGTTACCCATCGCTTCCCAGGCTGCCTTCACACTGATCTTATCCACTTGGTTTGTCACTTGAGTTCTTATCTTTTATGTTAGTATTATATTTATCAGGGCAATAGAACAAACTTTCATTCCCCCACTGCCATCAGACTGAGAAGAGGTTGGGAAATGTGGCTTTATGCTAGTGTGGTGTTGCAGAGAGATGCATGGTTGAGTTGTTTCAGCTGAGAAAGTGGAGATGGATCCATGCTTTGGGAGAATGCTTTCCTGCAGGAGGTGAGAATATAGGCAGGCAGGGCAGACCCAGTTGGGAAGGCACATACTTACTGTGCCCCAGACTTCAGTCGTTTCCTGTACTCGGGGAGCCCTCTGTTTAGGAAGGTTGACACGTAAGCCTGTGGCTGTGAGCCCTACACTAAGAACAGTGGTAGAATTGTGACCAAATTCCTGTCATTTCTGTACACTTGGTAAATGTAATCAATCCCAGATGGGAAAGCAAAGAAGAAAGCTGTTGGAAATGACATAGGGCCAGCTGAGCTGTATGAAATGGTGAAGTAAGAGATAGAACTGTGAAGACATGGTAATATTTAGAAAATTTACTCAGCTGGCAGGAAAGGCAGGAAGGCTGCTAAAGAAAGTTGACAAGCCTAAGCTAGGAGAATACAATTCACATCCTCTCATGGGACAGTGCCCAAGGGTGACTTGTCTTGATTTACATGAAATGAATTGAAATTCATTGTCTTGAATCAATATCTTGCAGTTCTGATTAGAATTTTGTTGTTGTTTTATTTTTTGGACAGGATTTCTCTGTAACAGTCCTTGCTGTCCTGGAACTCGCTTTGTAGACCAGGCTGGCCTCAAACTTACAGAGATATGCCTGCTTCTGCCAAGTGCTGGGATTAAAAACAAGCACCACTATTTAGGATTCTTTAAATCGAATATAGCTCAGTATTTTCTTATAGACTGTTTGTTTATTATGTTCTAGCTGTTCTAGTAGGTGGTATTATAAGTGTGCATCACCATGCCCAACTCTTGTATTCTTGAAGACTCATGAAGCATAGTTTTATGTTTTGTTTTTTTTTTAGTTATTGCATTTTATTGTTAGGTAGGAAGCATGTGCATGTCATAGAACATATGTGGAGGGAAGAGGGCAACTTATAGGAGTCAGTTATCTTTTTCTACCATGTGGGACCTGGGAATTGAACTCAGTTCATCAGGGTTCACAACAGGAGTTCTTAACCACTGAGCCATCCAACCTGCATAATTTAATCTTAGTTGCTTTGAAGAAATCAAGAATTTTATATATAGAACAGTTTCATATGAACAACCAAAACATTGTGTTAAGTGAGAAGGCCATTCTATCCTCAAGTTGCTTACAGATCAGAAAACGCTGTAAAAATCGTAACACCTCCTCTTTGAACATAGCACGTGTATTAGAACCTCAGATTTAATCCTTGTCTCACTTTGCTTGTGTCAGCATTGTTGAAAACCAGCACAATGGAGGGGAGCACAGCCATACACCTTGTCTAAAGGGAGCTGTTTGTGAGGAACCTAGTAGTGTTTCTTGGAATATCACAGATGGTTGAAGGGTAGACCTGGAATGTGTTTGGTTTCAGGTCCATGTGTAGAAAGTGTGTGTGTGATTTATTGGTGTTTTTAGCTGCAGGTGTACTAGTCTCAGTGTCCTGATGGATTCAGGCATACTGCTTTTCTACTCCATCTGCCTATCAGATGTTGATGTTGTTTTGAGACAGTTTATCTGTGCAATTCAGGTTGACTTCAGACTCTTTAAGTCTTCACCTCTGGAGTGTGGGATTACCATGACTCTTAGCTTCAGATTGACAGGGTACTCTGAAGGATCTGAAATTCTTTTTGGTAGTCATACAGTGGCATTCACATGTTACTCTTGTCTGCAGTTTTACTTCCAAGAGGCTCTTAAAAGGAGTAAAGGAGCAAAAAAACAAAAGAAAAAGAAAAGGAGTAAAGGAGTAGGGTGGTGGTGGCGCACGCCTCTAATCCCAAAAGGCAGAGGCAGGCGGATCTTTGTGAGTTCGAGGCCAGCCTGGTCTACAAGAGCTAGTTCCAGGATAGGCTCCAAAGCTACAGAAAAACCCTGTCTTGAAAAACCCAAACAAACAAAAAAACAAAAACAAAAAAGAGTGAAGGGAAGAGAAAGGAGAAAACCCCCTCTGCCAAGATTGAGGTAGGAATGTCACCATTTAAAAATAGTTGGTGATTGATTTCAATGTTCTGCCCTTGGGAATTACAGATCTGAACGATCACATTAACCGGATGTATTTCCTTAAGTATTATTTTAAAAATAGAGGGATGTAAAGGGAGTATGTGCTGAGGAGATGACTCAGTGGGTATGAGCAGGAAAACCTAGGTTCAAATATCCAGAACTGCATGTGCTTGTAACTCCAGAGTAGGGGAGTAGAAAGATGAATCCTCAGAGCTCAATAGCCAGCAAATCTAGCCCAAACAGTAGAATCTTGAGGTATTCAACAGTAGAGACCCTGTTGCTGCATTCAGCGTGGCTCCAGGAGTAGACCTGAGTGGGGTAGTGAGGGGATGAAAGTACATAGACAGAAAGTTGGGATCTGGTAGTCTGGGCTCTCAGCAGAAGAAACTGCAGGACCCCAAATTTCCTTATGCCTATTATATAGAGTTGAACAGAGAGATGAGGTTACCCTATTATGTATTATTTCACACAACTGAATTAGGAGGTGGAGTTATTACATACAGATAAAGACAAGTTTAACTAATTTTGGTAGAATCAGTCTCTGTAGCAGAGCAGTTTTTAGGCCATAAACATCCAGGGGCAGAAGGCTGTGGTGGACCTGTTCTGCACACACTGTAAACATCCACACACGGATCAGAAGGAAAGGCTTTGCCATTTCTCCATGGGTCTGAGGTTCCGAGCTCCTCTACTTATGTCAGAATTACAAATTCACTTACTCAAGCTTTCTCTGCTCTGTGTCAAGGCAATGAGGTAGGGCATGGTAGAGGAAGTCTGCTTCGCCCTGTGTGTGTGCTTGTACACTCATGGGCCCTCACTATTTACATATGTATGGACACAGGGCTGAGGATATTGTTAGTGGTAGAATGCCTGCTAATTATGTTTAAGGCCCAAGGTTTAATGCTGGCACAGTGAAAGAGAAGTAAAATTTTGAGCTCATAAAATACAGTGTTTTCTCAAAGCAAAAATTGCTTTAAAGCCTTAACTCATTACCTTATAATTAGCATTCAAGTAAGTTAGGCAGCCAGCGATTAAGTGCCAGTAGAATGCTAGGCGTCATACTCGCCATGCAAGGAGTACAAACTCACAGTAAACTGAGGTCCTTCACACTGCCCTGTAGATTCTGCTGGAGTCCTGTCAGTTAGAAACCTTCAATTGCATCTTTAAACTTAAGGTTTAACACAAACGTGTAAAGAAAACAATTTTTAATACACGGAAAAATAGAGTATTCCTCTTTAGCTTCCAGGATTATAATTTATCCAGTCTGGTGTTTTATTTCATCGATACCTCTTCAGCTGCCCCTCCCTGCTCCCGGTTACTTTGACACAAATCCCAAATGCCGCAACATCTCTGGTCTGATCCTTTATGTCAGCTTGATAATAGCAAGAAGTAGAGGAATGCTCTGAGCAGCAATCACATTAAGGGGAAGCTAATCTCAGAATTTCTTCTAACATGGATCCATAGCAAATGTATTTAGTGACAGTCTGTTCTTAGCTTAGCTGAGCACCACACACATAGACCTGAATAGAAATGGTTTTTATATACAGCGTTAGTAGAAAAAATATGAAATATAAATTCATAGATTGCTGTTAGATTAGCAGTCTACTTTTTGTTTTCTATGGGGAGGGGCAGGTGCTAGGGATTGGTTCCATCGTGCGCGCGCACACACACACAGCATGTATTCTATCAGCCATCCTTCATTTTTGTTAGATAACATAGGCCAAAATTATAATTAAATTTTTAGATGGTGTTTGTTGGTGGGATTTTATCTTTTGTTTGTTTGAGACATTGTTACTATGTAGTTCTGGCTGTCCTGGAACTTGATATTGTAGACCATGCTAGTTCAAGCTCACAAAGATCCATCTGCCTCTTCTTCCTGAGTACTGGGTTAAAGGTATGCCACCATGCTTAGCTCCTTAGTTGCATTTTAAATGAGCACGAACATCAGAAAGGAAAATGGTGATGCATCATAAGACCTATAGATATATTTTTAACTTTAGACCCAGTAAATTTGAGAAAATAAGATACTTATACATATCCACGGGGAATTGGCTCTAACTCAGGCCCCGTCCCACCACACCCCATGTTCCAAATCCCCAGATGTTAAGTTCTTCATATGAAATGGCATGTTATTTGCATCCACTTACATGCATCCTCCCATAGCTTTCAATCATCTTTAGATTAGATTTTTTTTTGTTGGTTTTGTTTTAATATAGGGTCAGACTCGAATTTGTCCTGTAGCCAGAGGATGACTTATAATTTCTAATCCTCCTGTCTCCACTTCCCAAGTGCTCTGATTATAGGCATGTGCCACCATGCCCAGGTTGTGTAGTGTTGGAGATCATACCCAAGACTTTGTGTATAATAGACAAGCATTCTACCAACTGAGCTATATGCCCAGCCATTTTGAATTCTTAACAATATGTAATACAGTGTTAGATGAGAAGGGATTATTTTGTGAGCTTACTTAATTTAATGCTGAGGATCAGTCCCAAGGCTTTGCTTATTCTTGGCAAACACTCTCCAGCCCTCTTAGTAAAATGTAATTGTTTTTTATATATAGTTATATTACTTATAGAATACTGACTGTGCAGATGCAGTTTTTCCTTAAATATTTTTGGCCTTGGTTTGGTTAGCTGGTCATAGTGGAATGTGTCTTTGTCCCAGATACTTAGGCTGAGATAGGAAGGTTAAGCCCCGGAGTTTGAGCTTTTCCTCCCCCGACAGTACAGTATAGTAAGAGGGTTTTTGTCTTTTTCAAGACAGGGTTTCTCTGTAGCTTTGGCACTTGCCCTGGAACTTACTTTGTAGACCAGGCTGGCCTTGAACTCACAGAGTTCCGCCAGCCTCTGCCTCTCAAGTGCTGGATTAAAGGTGCACTTACCACCCCTGGCTAAGTAAGAGTTTTTAACAAGGAAGAATCATTAACTTCATGAATACAGAACTTAGAAATATAGAAGATTGGCTATAACCTAAAACATTCACAGCTATGGAATGCTTGGTCAATTATAGTAGATTCACTTAGTAAAATTTTGTTTCATTAAAAAGAAAGTTAGAATTTATAAGCAATAAAGTGCATGTTATTTTCAAGGTTATTCCACTCACAGAATATCATTGTGACTGATTGACCTTTTACAGGCAATTTAAGAATTAAGGGCTGGATGGTAGTGGCACATGCCTTTAATCCCAGCACTGGGAAGGCAGAGTGAGTTCTAGGACAGCTAGGACTGCTACACAAGAAACCCTGTCTCAAAAACAAACAAAAAGAATTAGGTTTATATTGTTCCTTTTAAAAAATAGTAATTGATAAAATTTGTTTTTAGAAAAAAATGGCTCCATTTCTTTCTTTTTTTATTTTCTTAAGTTTTATGTGTGTTATGTGCAGATGGATGGTGTGCCCATGGAGGTTGGAAAAAGTGCATCAGAGTCTCTTGGAGCTGGAGTTAAAGGCAGTTGTGAGCTACTTAATGTGCTGAGAACCAAACTTGGGTCCTCTGCAGGAACAGTACAGTACAGTTTCTCTCTCTTTTTTTTTTTTTTTTTTTTTTTTTGAGACTGGGTGGCTTCATAGCTCTCCTATTCTCCTGCCCCTGCCTCCCAGCTGCTGGGATTAAAGGCATGCACCACCATGTCCAGCTTTTTTTTTTTTTTTTTTTTTTAGACATGTTCTCTGGGTAACAGCCTTACTCTCTAGGAACTTGCCTTGCAGACCAGGCTGGCCTCGAACTCAAAGTTCTACCTGCCTTTACCTCCCAAGTACTGGGATTTAAAGCCCTTGCCACCACTGCATGGCTTTTTTTATTCTTATTTTATTTATTCATTTATTTTTCTTTTCTTCAATCTTAAAGAGTTGCTTTACATTTTATTTTTTATAGAAAATTGGGGATGGAGGCTATGTGCTACTTTATCAAGCATTGCTAATTTAAGACTTGATAATGTTTGTAGGTATGTTTGTTTTGAAACAGGATGTCAGTATGTAGGTTGGGCTGGCCTCAAATAGAGATAATTTTCCTGACCGCCACCTGAGTGCTGAAATTACAGGTGTGTGTCACCATGCCTGGATGGGAGTGTGTGTGGAATGTAATCTGTTCAAAAAGATGGCTAAAATATGTTGTTTAAGCAGCTAGTGTCTGAAAGAAGCTTTGGCTTAACCTTAGTATGCTGAGTCACTTCTTTTTTGAGACAGCTTCTCTGTGTAGTCCTGACTATCCTGGAACTTGCTTTGTAGACCTCAAACTCACAGAGATCCAACTGTCTCTCCTTCAGAAACTGAGCTACTTAACACATAGGTCAAAATTCAAGGTGAATATGTTTGTTCTCTCCTATGGAGCCTATGATAGATGGAACCCAGTTAACAGAGACTTGCTCTACTAGGCCAAGAGGAAATCACAGTACTCATTTGTACCTCTGTAACTTTTCCAAACTTCATATTCTCTATTCCAAGTGCAGAAATTGTCCAATAGACTTTACAATAGACTTTAATCAAGGAAACTGATACAAAAAATACATGATTTATTATTATTATTTTTTAGTCTACTGACAAGGAGCTGAGAGAGACCATGGCATTGCTGACAGCTCAGCAGACTGCTCTGGAAATCATTGTCAACATGTGCTGCAGTGAAGGTTTGCTCCCCGCTCACGTGAGACGTTCCACTACCCCGTCCCCACCCCACACCAAGGACTGCTTCTGTGGGAGTTTCTTTGTACCCAGTTACATCTGTTTGCCCTCTCCTCAGATCCCTCCGATGATGAGTGGGAAGAACTTTCTAGTAGTGATGAAAGTGAGGCCTTTATGGAAAGCTCCTTCAATGAGTGCAGTGGGCAGCTGCTGTCCCCATTGTGCCTGTCCCATGAGATTCACACTGCCCTGACCAACTGCCTCATCCCAAAGAAGGTAATTAGTTTCACCCTGGCCTCAGGTTGGAGTGTGGGAATGACTGATGTGAGCTGTGACCTGGAGAGCAGGAGCTGGCGGCTTGGGTGTAAAGCAGAACTGACGGCTAACATGCACACATTCTGACCATGCTAGTATGTAAACAGAGAGTCAGACTTTATAGAGAAGTCCTGTTTAAAATGATCTCCCTTTTATCTTTTCCTGTTTCCCTTTCAAACCTAGGTTTTTGAGAAAACCGCTTCACCAAACAGTATTGCCATTGACATATGTTCTAGGAACCCTACTTGGAAACCTTTGATTAAGAAGTAAGAACCTTTCAATTTTCAGAAACATTTATCGTTTTGTTATTATGTGAATTGTTGGAATATTGAATGGAAAATGCTCCCAAAACCAGCCTATGTACCCTGGAGAAGTTTGTGCCCTGTGTGCTAGGATACCTGTGTGAGAATGAATATTCGCTACATTGTGGGTCATTGTTGCCACAGCTTGGAAACAGCCTTGATGTCTGTCATGACCATGTGAATACGAAGTTGACATTCAGCGGTATTAAGGATCTGAACTAGAACCATTCAGCGGTATTAAGGATCTGAACTAGAACCACTCACAATACAGAATTTACTGTGTTGAGCAGATCAGATAAAACTCAAAATGTGTACACTGTGGTTCCCTTTCCACAAAGCACACATCCAAACAACACTAGAGACACATGCCAGGTGGCTCCCATATGAAAAAAAAAAGAAGAAAGCAGGCCTGGGGTACGGGTCTGTAATCTCAACTGCCCAAGGCTAGAGTGGGAGGATTACAAGTTCAGACTCTGCCTGAGCAGCCTATTGAGAGCCTGTCTTCAGGGTGGTGTGCTTGTCTAGCATGAGTGGTGCTGTGGGATCAGTCCCTGGGACAGCAAACATAAATAAAATGAAAAAATAAAAGTGAGTTTGGTGTCCAAGGCTGAGTAGAGACTTAGGACTCACAGTGAGCTGTGCTCATAGTCCTTGAGTGCTCAGGCTCTTTGATTGGCAGATTAGTAATTCATATTATTCTTTGTGACCTGCCTCAGATCCCTTGAACCTGTAGGTACTCTTAATTAGAATCTGAAGCTTAGATTAAAAATTAGCACTGAGCCAGGCATGGAGGCTCATACCTCTAATCCCAGTATTTGAGAGAATCACAAATTCAAAGCCAACATAGACTTCATAATGAGCTCCAGGCTAGCCTGGGGCACAAAGCCAGATGCTGTGCCATAATCAACAACGATAGTAAAAATCACTAAACCCATAGAATTCCAGTGTGTTAGTTTACAGAAACGGACTGCTCACTTTCTTTGCAGATTGAACACTATTCAGTGTAGAGCCCTTATGTGTCTCCAGAGTCTTGTGTCTCTCCTGGATATGGACCATCTTGGTGGAGCCCCAGCTCTTCAGACACTTGTACAGCACCTGTCAGAACTTCTTTTTTCTCAGCCAGGTAAATATGAAAGACTACTTGGACAGCAGAACTTTGAAGGATAGGAACTTGAACTCTATAAATGGAGTGTTATCACATTTAACATGCAGAAACTTTTCCCAGATACTATTAACCATGTATTACCATTGCCAGTGATAGTTAAGAGGTTTCAGTAGGTTTGTGTGTGTGTATATTTAATTTAAAATTAATGTCAATCTGGGCAGTGGTGACCCATGCCTTTAATGCCAGCACTTGGAAGGCAGAGGCAGAGGATCTCTGCGTTCAAGGAAAGCCAGGCCTCTCTCCTCCCCGCCACACACACACACACACACACACACACACACACACACACACCCCCAAAAAAAAACCAGAATAAATAAATTAATGTCATGTCAATTAAAATGATTCATAAGTATCAGGTCCTCATTAGGATATTTGAGTAAGTCTTTGTTCTTTTTTTTTTTTTTTTAATTTGAGGATTTCACACATGAGTATCCTGGATCTGCATCATTTCTGCCCCCAATTCCTCGTGTCTTCCCCCATCACCCTCTCCACCTTCTCTTGAATTCATGACCTCTTCTATATTTCTTCCTGTTACAAATACACACAACCCTCTGGTCCAGTCAGTGCTGTCCCACCTCATGTCCTTAGGGCTGACCAGGTAGGATTGTGGTCTCATCCCTGAAAAAGGGAACAAACAAAACAGGAAAGTGGTTGTCTGTCAGTGACCATTAGTTATAGCTCCTGAGCGAAGGGCGGGGCCCTGTGAAATTTTCCTCCATCCAGGTTGGCACATCAGCTGGTGTATTCTCAGGTCTTGCGCTGGCAGCCATTTGGTGAGAGTTCAGAGAAGCAACATCCCTCTCCTCTTTAGAAGAAACTATCTTGTAGCAGTCATCCTGGTCCTTGGCTCTTTCTCCTCCTCTGTAATGCTTCCTGAGTGTAGGTGTGGGAATTGGGTTACAGATGTCTCATTGGAGGCTGAGCACCCCCTGGTTACTTACTTTGCATTTTGACCAGTGGTAGTTCTCTACTAATTTCTGCATGCTGCAAAAGAACTTTGTTGTTGGTTTTTTTTTCTCTCTTTTTTTTTAATTAAGATTTTTTTTTTTATCTAACCCAACTTTTCTTTTCTTTTTTTTTTTTTTGGTTTTTTCGAGACAGGGTTTCTTTTTATTTTTTAATTTATTTATTTATTAAAGATTTCTGCCTCCTCCCCGCCACCGCCTCCCATTTCCCTCCCCCTCCCCCGATCAAGTCCCTCTCCCTCATCAGCTTGAAGAGCAATCAGGGTTCCCTGACCTGTGGGAAGTCCAAGGACCGCCCACCTCCATCCAGGTTTAGTAAATTGAGCATCCAAACTGCCTAGGCTCCCCCAAAGCCAGTATGTGCAGTAGGATCAAAAACCCATTGCCATTGTTCTTGAGTTCTCAGTAGTCCTCATTGTCCGCTATGTAAGTCCGGTTTTATCCCATGCTTTTTCAGACCCAGGCTAGCTGGTCTTGGTGAATTCCCGAAATATCATCCCCATTGTCTCAGTGTGTGGTTGTACCCCTCGCGGTCCTGAGTTCCTTGCTCGTGCTCCCCCTCCTTCTGCTCCTGATTTGGACCTTGAGATTTCTGTCCGGTGCTCCAATGTGGGTCTCTGTCTCCTTTCATCGCCTGATGAAGGTTAATATTCAGGAGGATGCCTATATGTTTGTCTTTGGATTCACCTTCTAATTTAGCTTCTCTAGGATCGCGAATTATAAGCTCACTGTCCTTTATTTATGGCTAGAAACCAAATATGAGTGAGTACATCCCATGTTCCTCTGCAAAAGAACTTTGAAGCGATGTGAGATCTGCACTTATACACATTTCAGAGGCGGGTAGAAACCATTACTTTATTAATATGGTAGTGGTAGGTTCACATGGCTTTTTGCTAGATTTTTAGTGCTTGACCATCCTCCAATTGATCAGCCTTTGTGTCCAGTTACAGCTATTGATTATTCCAAAATGCAAGTACTATTATTGTGCTATTGAGGGGCTTTTTTTTTTTTTTTTGGTTTTTCGAGACAGGGTTTCTCTGTGGCTTTGGAGCCTGTCCTGGAACTACCTCTTGTAGACCAGGCTGTTCTCGAACTCACAGAGATCCGCCTGCTTCTGCCTCCCGAGTGCTGGGATTAAAGGTGTGCGCCACCACCGCCCGGCTTTTTGTTTGTTTTTTTGTGTTTGTTTTTGAGACAATATTTTTCTGTGTAACCTTGGTTGCCCTGGAACTCACTATTTGCCTGCTTCTGACTCCTGAGTGCTGCAATTAAAGGCATATACCAGTGCTCCTAGCCTGTTGAGGATAACTTTTCTCCCTAAGCAGCTTTCATGGCACCCTTAGTATTGTGAGAGCTAACTCTCAGGCTTCCAGGTAAGCACCAGGTTAATTTCTCCCAAGTTCTGAGTGCAGTGTGTGGTATCTTCAGCAATAAGGTCCACCTTGACATTCTGGCAGACAGTCAAGAGAATGGCAGTAGCCCGTGTTTTCTTGTAGGTCTCCTGTGCCTTCCCAGTCACATTCTTAATATATTTAAATTTAATTGAGTAATATGCATACAGTATATAGGACAAAATTCAAAAATTAGGAGAGAATGTGAAGTGGACAGCCTTCTTCGTTTGTCCTATACTACCCAATTCTCAGAGGCATCATTAATATGCTAGTTTCATTTAAGTATCTGCTTCCAAAGAAATTCTGTGTCCTAAGCACGCAGTAATAAATCATGGCATCTGCTACCATGTAACAGGTCTCTGGCCCAAATTTTATGACTGAAGCAATAAGGCGCATATGATTAGGTATAGTTTCAGTCTCTGCATTCAGGAGGATTGCTTGAGTCTGTGTGTTCTAAAGCAGCCTGAGCACCACATGATCCCGTCTCGTCCTTATTCTCAGAGTCAGGCAGTGATTCTTCACTAGGGGCAATTGCTCCTCTCCTAGGGAAGACCTCTGAGAGATGAGAATCAACCACTGGCTCAGGGTTATCCTATGCCAGGTGTTAATCTAGTGAAAACTCAACACCTTAAGTGAGGGCCTCTGCAGGTCTCTGCCTGTCCCTACTGCAGTCATCTTTCAGACTCACTGGACACTGTACAGACTGTTAGCTGAACATTTGGCTTACATATCAAGAATGCCTTTGTTGGGGCTGGAGAGGTGACTCAGTTACTGTTCTTGCAGAAACTCTCAGCTCAGTTCCTAGAACCCACATGGAGTGTTTCTGATGCCCTCTTCTGGCCTCCCTAGGCATTGCATCCATGGTGCATAGACATACAGAAAGGCATAACACTCATCCACCTAAAATAAAATAAATATGGGGGAAAAATTGTTTTTGTTAGTAACATTGTAAGCTAACACTTGCATGCTTAGTTTTAAAACTTTCTACAAAATAGTTTGTCTTGGAGAAGAGAAAATTTGCACTTCATCTTTGTGTTTTGTGGAATGTTTTTGTGTCTTTTAGATTTTGCTAAACAAGCTGATTTTCTAGAAGCCATAAGTAGTGCTTTGAGGGCCCTTTTGCAAACAATGGCCGCCAAAAACATTCCACAGGTAAGACATTGTAAAGTTCTTATGTGAAATTTGGAAAGATGCTGTGTTTTGCAAGCACATTGCTAGAAAAACAAAGATCCAAAGCTGTTAGAGTTATAGCTTTGTGAAAAGGCAAGAGAAGAAGTAGAGATAGAAAAGTGCTTTTCAAAAAGAGAAAACCTGGTGTGGTGGCTCACACCATTAGTCCCACACTCGGGAGGCGGGCAGTCTCTGTTATGAGTTCAAGGCCAGCCTGGTCTACAGCGTCATTTCCAGGACAGCTAAGGTTGTTACACAGAGAAACACTATCTGAAGAACTTCTGTCAGGCCTAATGACCTCACACATAAAGGTGGAAGGAGAAAACTAACTCCACAGAGTTATCCTCTGACCTCCACACACATATGCGCACATTCCCATATGTATATTTAAACAAGTTTGATATGTTTTACTTTGTTTCTTTTTCAAAAACAGTTCATAGAAATGTGATTCATTTGTCTTTGCTCAAAGGTTTTAGCCAACAGTCATCATAGCTGCCCAGATTCATTTGTGAGGCTGCACACTGGAGATGCCCAGCTTTGTGTCTCCAGTGCTATCAGCTAGGATTCTTCTGCAAAGAAGACATCGTCTCAATGATCATTTAGTAATTGTGGCACAGTTTGTACTCCTAGGCAGCTATGATCACTGTTGGCTAAAACCTTTGAGCAAAGACACTAAGACATGATCTGTGGTGGTGGTGCACGCCTTTAATCCCAGCACGCAGGAGGCAGAGGCAGGCGGATCTCTGAATTCAAGGCCAGTTGGTCTACAAGAGCTAGTTCCAGGACAGGCTCCAAAGCTACAGAGAAACCCTGTCTTGAGGGAAAAAATATATATGTATGTGTGTGTGTGTAGCAATATGAATTTTACTTGCCAATAAAAATTCTGAACCTGAATCTAATAAGATGTAGGTCTTAATATAAGGAAGTGAAGAGTATTAAAATGTACTATCACTAATGAATAGGTACCCTGGTAATCTCTAAATACAACCTCTCTCTTTTTTTTTCTTCCTGCTTCTTGTTTTGTTTGTTGCTGAGACTGAACCTAGGGCTTCACTCATGTTTTCTTTTTAGTTTCATTTTGTGCTCAGAGTTTTATACACATTTATTTTGAGATAGGGTTTTATTATGTCACTCATTTTACTGAGTGATCCTACTGCCTCAGCCTTAGTGCTGGGATTATTTGTAGATCTGTAGTTTTGGCTACCACACCGGCCTCGTTATTTTATTCATTTATTCATTTTATATGTGTATGTATGTATATATTTATGTGTTTGAGTGTGTGTGTGTGTGTATATATTTTTATTTTGATATTTCAAGATAAGGTTTCTCTGTAGGTTTTGGAACCTGTCCTGGAACTCATTCTGTAGACCACACTGGCCTTGAACTCACAGAGATCCACCTGGCTCTGCCTCTTGAGAACTGGGATTAAAAGTGTATGCCACCACCACCCAGCTATTCTTTTTGATTCAAAAATTGATGGATATTAGAAGAAATTTCTTCGGGTTGGTTCCCTTTCTCTGGTGTGGACCCTTTGTCTGCACTTGTGCTCTACCAGTAAACTAAACCTATACCTCCAAACTTTGATTGCGTTTTGCTAAATAAAATGTTCCATGCTCAAGTCATTTTCCTTGATTTTTAAGAATTTTCCTTTTTAAAACATAAAAGGACTAGATAATTTAGTGATTAAAGGGCTTGCCATACAAGATCTCTGGAATCCTTATAAATGCTGTGTGGGTGGGTGGCCTGTAATTCTAGAGCTCTGAAGGTGGAGATGGGATTCCTGGAACAAACTAGTCAGACTAGCTAAATAGGCAAGCTCTGGTTCAAATGAGAGATCTGGCCTCAATGAATAAGGTAGTGTAATCAATGAAGACTACCAATATCAACCCTAGGCCTCCACAAATTGCACACAAGCACACAAACTCTTGTATACTCATGCCCACCGTTGTGTGCAACTCATTTCTACTCAAATCAAATAGGGATCTTACCACAGAGCAAAATATGGTCACTTGTAAAGTCCAACTTGGTGAACTAGTGAGTTTCATTGGTGATACAGAAATATGGGTGAGAGGTTACTTAAAGAAGCAGAAGACACCTGTATCACCAAAGCCCGCCCCAGTACCTGGTACAAGCTGCACAGCTGCAGCTCCACAGGTTGGAGGATGTCCTTTCAAAGTGACTCGCTTGGTCTACACCTCTTCTAGGAAACTCAGCTGGTTCCTGCTTCTTCAGGCAGCTGGTCTAGTCTCAGAGTCATCTTTGCAGGTTTTCTCCTCTCAGTCTCTGCAGCTCAGCTTGTTTGAGTGTCTTTGCAGCTTGGCTTCCTTCCATCTGAGAACTGAGGGGCCTAGTGAACTTGATCAGTTTCAGGTACTTCCTAAAGCTATTTTGAGTGTTTGCCTTCCAATTTAAAGAGCTTCCCAGCAGGATGGAATGTTTCAGTCTCAAAGGAAACTATCTACAACATCCACAACTATCTACAACGTGAACATGAGATAAGTAAATAAATACTTGAAAGTATTTCTTTTCTCTCAACAGTGTATGACACCTGAGCAGCTGATGACGCTATGCAGAGCAGGCATCCATAGTAGCAGCATCGGGGTGAGAGTGAATGTGGTCAGTATTTTGGGGATCACTGGCAGCGTCCTAGCCAAAGAAAATGGCACGCTTGAAACTCTTAAGGTAAACAATTCTTTCTAACCTAAACTGTCCAGTAAGTCGGAATGGGGAGAGATCATGATAAGATACTGTATAAAGAAATATAGAGTGGGGCTGGAGAGATGACTCAGGTTAAGAGCACTGGCTGCTCTTCCAGAATTCTTGCATTCAAGTCCTGGCAGCCACATGGTTCACAGCCATCTGTGATGAGATCTGGTGCCCTCCTCAGGCCTGCAGGCTGCATGCAGGCAGAATCTGTATACACAATAAATAAATAAATAAATCTTAAAAAAAAAGAAAAGAAAAAGAAAAAATATAGAATGTACCCTATGGCTTTAATAAAACTACGTATTAAATAAGTACTTGAAAAGGTAAGCCTTGTTTTTATTTATCTTTTCTCAAGATGTGCTTTTTTAAGAATAAACTTGTCTTCAGCATAAAGCCAAATGTGGAATTTTTATTTGTTTTTGTGTTTGAGATGTTTGAGACAGGGTTTCTCTGTTTAACAGAGCTGACTGTCCTGGAACTTGTTCTATAGAACAGGCTGGCTTTGAACTCACAGACATCAGCCTGCCTCTGCCTCCCAAGTGCTGAGAGTAAAGACTTGAGCCACCATGTATGGCTCTAAAGTCCTTCTTAACATGCTAAAACCCTCTAGGGATTTGTAATATCTTTAAAAACCATGTTGGAGGACTAGGGGATGGTTTATCACTCTTCAGAGGACCGTATTTGAGCTCCCAGCACCTATATCAGGTAGATCACAACTGATATCCAAGGAATCTGATATCTCTGGCCTCTACAGGCACTGGTACTTATGGCACAAACCCACATGCAGACATATACATAATTAAAAAACAATAATAGTAAAACTTTAAATTTAACATGTTGGAAAAATAGTACATACACTTAAACAAAAAAAAACATGCAGAAAAGTAGAACAATGAAGTGTAAATGGTACTATTCAACCTCTGTACTAAGCTTCCTGTCCCTTTGTCTCAGAGGTGTGGACACCATATTTACTTGTTCATTCTGTACTGCTTCACTTTTTTTTTCTTTTAATTCTCTGGAAGTTTTGTCCATGTGTATAATGTTTCTGTCATACTCCCCACTTCCTCTCTCCAGCTGTCCCTCCCCTACCCCATGGTCCATCCTTTTTTAATAAGATTTTGTTTTGTTTTGTTTTGTTTTGTTTTGTTTTGTTTGTTTTTCAAGACAGAGTTTCTCTGTAGCTTTGGAGCCTGTCCTGGAACTTGGTCTATTGACCAGGCTGGCCTCTAACTCAAAGAGATCCGCCTGTCTCTGCCTCCTGAGTGCTGGGATTAAAGGTGTGCACCACCACCGCCTGGCTTTTTTAATAAGACTTATTATGTTGTGATATATGCTTCAAAGTACATTCTAGAATTCTAGGATATTCAGCCTAATACTGTCATAGAGGTTATCTGTACTGTTCACATTAAAAGGAGAATATTAGCGCCCAGAGAGGTTAACTGATTAGTGCGGTACAGCTGGACTTTAGACTCTATTCTGACAGTCTCCATCCCCTGTTCCCATGAAAGCTTACATATCACCCCCCCACCACAGCCAGACTATAATCTGATTATTGTAGTCTGGAAGAGGCCTTTGCAAATTGGGTATGTTATCAAAAGATAACTAATTGTGGAGGGAAAGGAAAGAGCATATAATAGCCAGGCCTGGTGACATAAAGGTAAAAGTAGGAGGATCAGAAGTTCAAGGTCATCACCCACTGTCATGGTGAATTTGAGGCTAGCCTAAGTGACATGAGACTGTGTGTCAAAAACAAAATCAAAAAACCAGCGTGAAGTAAAGTGAGAATGGCATTTAGTTTGTGATTTATTTTGTTTCTTTTTCTTTTTTTTTTTCAAGGCAGGGTCTCTCTATGTAATTCCCTGTTAGGCCTCAAACTCACAGAGCTCTTCCTGCCTCTACCTCCTGGGTGCTGGGATCATGGGTGGTAGTGATTGTTGTCACAAATGAGAAGCCTGAAGAAAGCAGAAGGAAAATTTCAGTAGTTTCCAAAATAAATTTTTCGTATCATTTATGGACCTTGGTTCGCTTTATTTGGTGATATAAACTATAGCACATTTAGCTTATCTTGATCATATTATGTTTGGTATAGTCATAGCTGTGTGTGATATCTTCACACTTTTTTCAATTTAAGTAGAATGCAGGAGCTGTTGACACATTTATTAGTGCTTGTACTGGAGACTGACCCTTCGTTATCTTGTGTTTGATTTTTGTAGACCATTGGGTGCTTTCTGTTGGAAGTTGCCACCAAAGACCCTTCCCTCGTGGTAACAGGAGAGGCTTTGGATGCCCTCTTTGACGTTTTTGCAGATGGTGAAGAAGCTGAAAAGGCCTCAGTTCAAATTAAATTGTTATCAGCTTTGAAAGAATTCCAGCCAGTCTTCAAGATGAAGGTTTGTAGTTGCTTTCTTTATAAATGTGCAGGTCTCAGCAGCTCTGGGAAAAAGGGTCTTGCAGCCTAGAGGGTGCTTGAGGAATTCCTGTTAAGTCTTGGTGATTAACCTAGCACTTCCCATCCAGAGCACTCAGTGAAGTGCTTATTTGGTTGAGTTGTGGTTCCACAGAGTGATGCTGGGTTTTGGTAATTTGAATCCAGAGTGGCATCTTGACACATTCTTCATGATTTTAACAGCTTTCTTATACAGAAATACTGTCTGTAGTTTAAAAGGCACTTTCGTATACTTTTAAACTTGTTTTATAGGTGTAATGTTGGCTTCATCGTTGTGGGTATTTTCCTTGGGGGAAAGAAGGCGTCTTTAGGGTGTTCTGCCCTGGAAAACAAAGCTGCCACTGTATTCGCTGGATAAGAGAGCAACCAAGAACTTTGTTTTGATTTGTTGATTTATTTGTTTGTTTTGGTCCTGGGGATTGAACCTGGGGCCTTGTACTGTCCATATGTCTACCCAAGTTATACCCAGCGCCTAGGAAATAGGAACAAACTTGAATCTTTCCATTTTAGAGGACTTTTTGTTTGTTTTCTTTTGTTCCTGTCCATCTTCCTTTTGCCTAAAAGCATTCTACCACTGACTTATATTCCTACCACCCAAAATTTCTTTCTTTTGAGATATATTTATTCTTATATGAATGTTTTTGCTGCACATATGTCTGTACACCATGTATGTGCAATGCTTATGAAAGCCGGAGGATGGTGTCAGATCCCCTGGAACTGGATACCAGGTGCTATGAATTGCAGTCAGTGCCTTTTAATCTCTGGGCTGTTTCCCTGACCCCATTGGACCGTGTTTCTTTTAGCAGAGACAAATGTACCTGGGGTTTATTTCTTCCTTTGCTGTCCAGAAAAAATAGCATAACATAATCGTATTTCTGCTTTTTTTGTGTTTTTGCCTAATTCTTTAAAAGACCTGTTTTCATGCCAGTACATAGTGTCTACATTGTTCATAAAAAGCCCTTTAGATTTCTGCAGAAGAAGCCTTTGAGGTAAGGAGAACAATGTTTACCCCATTTCTGCTGCCAGCAAAGCAGATTAGGCAAAGTCATCAAACCCTCCAGACGGATGTGGTGCCAGCCTCTAATCCCAGAACTTGGAGGTGAATCATGAGTCCCAGGCCAGCCTGGACTGCACAATAAGATCCTGTCTCAAAAGATAAATGAATGGGGTTGGGAATGTCACTCATGGTAGCATATATTTTAGCATTCTTGAGACCCTAGGTTTAATCCCCAGTATTAAAGTAGAACAAGACTAGAACTCTGAAATAGCAGTGCTCTATAGCTTCTAAACTCTGAACTGGGAAAACACCCTGGATATTGGAAGCTGTTGATGGGGTTGACTTACCTGTTTAGTATTCATTGCTATAGTGATAATGTCTCACGATAGGTTTTTTTTTTTTGTTTTTTTTTGTTTTGTTTTGTTTTGTTTTTCGAGACAGGGTTTCTCTGTGGCTTTGGAGCCTGTCCTGGAACTAGCTCTGTAGACCAGGCTGGT